>NW_022475166.1:0-17854 GCF_009193445.1 Aspergillus pseudotamarii | reverse complement strand
AAAAAAAAAAAAAAGAGAGAAGGAGAAAAGAAAAAGAAAATTTATCAAATTTCTCAGAAACTATTGTTGGGAAAAGACCGTTCACCCTTGTTCTTCCAAGCAGCAAGTTGGTATGTACCGTCAAACAACTCCGGGTTCCCACTCCAGTTCGAGGCTATGGGGAGTATTTAGGGCCAGGGTCGTTCTCCAGTGACTCGACTTTAGAAGGCTTGGTTGGATTTCCCTGGAGCCTACAATGGATGGTCCACCAAACAGCATACTAGCACGCTCCGCTAGCCATCCTTCCCTCGTGGATGTCTCGCCGGGACTGCTCACGCTCGTCCATTAGCGTACCACTGAGTGGAGATGATGCGACGACGTACGACAGCCCTGGTCCTGATTCCTGACAGGGGGGCAAAGGTCAACGAGGATCGATTACCTGAGCTAGTTGCAGCACACTGACAGGTTTCTGACGGCCGGTTTGTTTCCCTTGACCCGATACCTGCCTCTATCCTACCTATCTATCCACTTGACTACTTCCGTATAATACGCACCCTCTACTACAGTACAAGTTAACTTAACTCATTCTTAGGATCTCGTACATACGTAAGAACTGGTCGTGGGATCTCCCCGCTTTTGTTGATCATATTCTTGTTTGTATGGGAATCCAAGAGCGCGGGTTCTCTAACCACACAATGTGAGACTCTTTGTTAGCTTAGTGTTTCATCCCGGCCATTCCTGGGTGCCCTATCTTTCTTTCTCCACGACTCGGTCATGCCTTGGCACTCTGCTAGACGGCTCGGTGAGTCGCAACCGGTGATCTAGCAACCTCGCCGTGTTGGCGGACTAGATGACCGTTGTCCCTTCTGGGCCTCCTCTGCAGGCTAAGCTTGACTGGAACGCAGGTCCGTCAAATGGCTGACGTGAATTGATTTGATTTTTTGGAGATTTGATTTTTCTCACTTTGATTATTTCGGGTTGGATTGATTTGAATTTATTTATTTGAATTTATTTTTTTTTAATCCAGAATTTTTAAGTTGGCTTATTTTTTTGTTTTATTTTATTTTCTAAACCTGGAGATTTGTATTTTATTTCCACCCTTTGTACCCACCTGCATCTTGCTCATTCTGGACGTATACTTCGGCTGTCTCGCTCAAATCCGAAATACTACTCACCTTGGTTTTTTCTTTTTCGTCTTTCCCATTTGCTGTTATCTTCCAGAACTTTTCCTCTACCGTCCACTATTGATATCGTTATATATCCTACAACCTATCAATTTGAACTTTGGTGCACAACAACGTAGACGGAGGGAGGGAAAGAGTCCAGATTTGTCGTGACATTCGTTATACCACAATTCCTTTTCCTGACGTTTCTGCATTATCAAGCAACGGGGGTCCACGGGTTGCAACCCGTTTGGAGAATTCTAATTGCTGATCATCTTGGATTGAAAAAAAAAAAAAGTACCTAAAATCCTTTACGACTCAGATCTGGCAAAGTCGATTTTCCCATTTCTTCTTGGACATCTTGCACCGGTTGAAGAACGAGAGCCTTTTGGAAGCGGTCTAGCTCGAGAAACCGTCGCATCCCCTGGTGAGCGCAATCTAATCCATCCCCTTTACCCAGCTTCGGTACAAGGCGACCGTACAGGTCGTCTTCATCTCACCCCTCTTCTAAATGATTCTGACCATCCCCTGATATCTCCGAGTTACCACCATTCCCCTCTTCCTCCTTGCCGTGACCCTAAACCGACCCCAGTACCAAATTCTAGACCCGTGTGTGTCTCTGACTCTGGAACAGCTTCGGGCCTTTGAACTTGGCTAGTAACTAGCAAATGCATGAGGCTTGGGTACTTTTGATCAAGGTCTCTGTATAGTGTATGGGGAGAGGGTGCTTTTCTTTTTCTGGTCCCACGTCTCAAGAATCAGCCCACTGTTTCCCATTCAAATATCGGTCTTTGTCACTCTTTCGGCGAAGTGTCATCTATCCGCGTTGACACCTCCGCGTCCCGCTCAGACGTACTTCCCTCTTTCTTTTATAAACGTGATCAGATAGCCTGCCAGGGCTTTTATGCTCTAGCAGCGCTGATGTATGTCTGCGACGCTGGCGGAATATCGAGACTATGCCATTGATTATGCTCAACATGCCAGCTGCAAGCCCGAGGAACATACAAGTACGCTTGTTTACCACACGCATCAGCCACAACTGCAACATCCGAAGCCGCCAGATACTCCTTTCCAGCAAGGAAGTTCGCGCAGCACGGCATTTGAGCACCATCATGCAAACGCGACCGTTCTCCCAACCGCGAATCCCCATGGACTCCCCCAACAAGTCGTTCTCACACCGGCCCAGATGCTTTCACGGCAGCTTCCGGTACAATACACACCGACCAGCTTCGATATCCCGTCGATGCAGCGGGGTAAAAAACGGCACCTTTCCGAAACTGAGGGAGAAGGCGATGACGCAAATCATGGGCTCAGGCCACAGTTATCCATCCTCCCATCAGAATCGTCTGCTGAACCGACGCACCACTCACCCGAGATGCTCTTCTCGGTTCATGGGGACGCTGGGCAACATCATCAGATGCAAGGCCACGACCTTGGACCGCAGGATTCGGTGGCCCTCCCACAACATCACCACCACCATCGTCTCCCCCCACACGCGTCATTACGCGACTCCCAGCGCCATGGTATGAATATGGAATCTTCTCCATTCCCCTCTGGCCCGCCAAGTGTGGTCGGTCAGCCTGGGATGCCCGAACCAGCACCCAGGCCACGGGGACCCAAGCTCAAATTTACGCCGGAAGAGGACGCTTTGCTGGTAGAACTGAAAGAGAACAAAAACTTAACATGGAAACAAATCGCCGATTTCTTCCCGGGACGAACAAGTGGTACATTGCAGGTCCGGTACTGCACCAAGTTGAAAGCTAAGGACGTGGCATGGAGCGATGAAATGGTGCGCATTTCCAACCCATATTGGTGTTACACAGGCAGGACAGAGGATACTGACTTTTTGTGGACAGGTCCAACGGCTACAGCGTGCAGTCCAGGAGTATGAGAACGACCGCTGGCGTATCATTGCGGGGAAAGTTGGCAATGGTTTCACACCAGCAGCTTGTCGAGAGAGGGCTTCTCAGCTTGAAAACCCTCCATCATAGTTACGAGTGGATGTGGTTCCATTAGCGCCGGCGTACGCTCCCCTAATATCTGCTTTGTTACGTCTTAATCATTACCACTTTCGTTTCTTGGTAGGCTGTAATGGGAATTTGGATGGCCACGGTTTAGCTCTATACCAGACAACTTGGTGAAAGGTAGAGGATAATGTATGTATCATATCCATTTAGCGATGCCCAACGTGAATAGTAATTCCATTTGTTTTTTCCAAGTTGCCACACGGTGTTTCCCTCCGAATATCAATGAGTCAACGACCATTGAGCTCCTTCTGCGTGAGCAAAGCACGATGTAGCCCTTGTGATAAACATCAGATGATGTAGATGCACGAACCCTAAGCCCTATCAGGCCTCGAATCGGGCAATTGGTGCCCAAGTGGTCAGCCCGGGCGGCCGTAGCAGCTCCGCAACCAATCAACCCGCACTGCTGACTATTCGCCCGACCACGGGCCGAAGCGGCTTCAAACTCACCTCAAACCTCCAAACTCCCTCTGCTCCAAACGTCCTCACCTCCCTCCTCCGCCGTTATAGCCCCAATTCACCAGGACAATGTTCCTCCAACGCACAGCCTTCGCCCTCGCACGGCGCACTCCCGTCAGGGCCGTTGCTGCCCGCCCTTTCTCCTCCTCCGTCATCCGCTGTACGTGAGCCCAATGCCAAATTCAAGACCGCCTCTTGAGAGCCTTCGTCGCAGTCACCACCCTTCCTGTGAACCCATTGGGTCCGGGAAATGGGATATGTCCACAGCCAAGGCAGTCTTGTTGACGTACTAGCTAACATTGAGTCTTTGTTTGCAGCCAACAAGGCGAAGTATGGCGTTGAGAAGGATGGCAAGATCCTTTCTTTCGAAGGTTGGTATCCAGACCCGTTGTCATACGATCGGCCAATGCCCGTCTATAGCCGTATACCCAATTCGTATGCTCTTGTAACTACGAATTATGTCATTGGAGTAACCCTCCATCGCAGTCCTATCATCTCTTCGACATTTTGATTCATCACCCACTACGCTATTGCAAACGATGCTGACCGGTTCTTTTGCACAACAGAGATCAAGACCGAGGAGGACCTTGTCCCCCCCGGTGCTAAGTCCGGTACCGTTCCCTCCGACATCGAGCAGGCCACTGGTCTCGAACGTCTGGAACTTGTCGGAAAGATGCAGGGCATTGATATCTTCGACATGAGGCCCCTCGATGCCTCCCGGAAGGGTACGCTCCCTTAAGCTCCTACGATTTTTTTTGGTGGTCTACATGCGTGTACATTCAAATGGAACCACTACAGTGATACCGACGTCGACGAACCCTGACTGACACGCTATGCCTTACAGGAACTCTCGAGAACCCCATCATCGTCAACGGTGCCGGTGACGAGCAGTATGCTGGTTGCACTGGTTTCCCCGCTGACTCCCACACCGTCAACTGGCTGACCGTAAGTCTTTGTATTGCCATTGAGTGGCATGCTCTGTACCTGCGCGCGGAATACTAATTGGATCAATGCAGGTCTCTCGTGACCGCCCCATCGAGCGCTGCGGCGAGTGCGGCAACGTCGTCAAGCTGAACTACATCGGACCCTTGGAGGATGCCCATGACCGTAAGTCTCCTTCGACTATTGAAGCTTTCCAAATACCCCTGCTTACTCAGCCCTACCAGACGATCACGGCCACGGCCACGGCCACCCCGCTCCCGAGGAGCCCAAGACTTTCGCCGACTACGTCAAGCCTGAGTACTGGTACCGGTAAAATTTTGACACAATAATAGCGCAGTCATGTTTTCGCCTCACGGGGAAAAGAACACAGGAATCATGAAAAAGAGAGAAGGGGGGTGGCTATATCTTTGTTGAATCCGGCATTTGTCTCTTGTAGAATAGTTGAGTTGAAAGAAGTGATTGGTGTCTAATTGATTATTAGTTTTCTTGCCCTTTTCTTTTTGCCTACATAGTCCAATAGGGCTAGCTCTAAAACTCTCTCCATGGTTATTTGCTAGCGAGACAAAGAATAATATCGGGTGGCATGATGCGGTAAGTCCGGGAAATTTACGTATCTCGATCACTATCACGTGCCAATCTTCCTTCCCTCCGAACCAATGTCTATGGTTGTATTTTCCGCTTACCCATGTCGCTCTCTTACACCTGTATGTCCAGAAATCGGATAATAACGATTATACTTATCTCACATATGTGATTGCACTAATGTCATTGTTAAGGATTGAGAATAACGGAGTGAGAAATAGCCAAGAGAAGTAGAGTAAGCTTTGTCACGGGTACAATACATGATTTATGCTGGGGCTGATAGACAGACTCCCAGAATAGAGATTAGCTGGGAAGATAAATGATTGTGTAGCTTTAAGGGCAAAGAGCGATATTATGCTCAGACTGTTACTTTTGGTGAAATCCACTGGATATGACATTTTGGTCTCTTGTTGTTTCCTGTTGGCTCAGGACGACGCTTATATGAAGCAAGGGATGGGCTTGGGTGTATGCACCTCTTCAAGATATGAGTCGACAGGAATCGGTTGATTGCAGGTATTCCGGAGATTCTTAGGCGTTTACCGGCCCAACATGCGCAGCTCGACATACCGTAATGGCGGGTATACAAGACCAGCCCAGGTGAATCCGACGTAGTTACCCATCTATCCGAGATTAGATATATCCTCTTAGGTTTGTTAGGGTAGTGAGGATAGCAATGTATCACTTACATCTGCGCCATATTCACCCACTAATCTAGAAAGAGGACCAATATACCATACTTGCGCCATGCACAGGATTGCGCCGACCCAACCGACCACGAAGGCAACAAACGCGGCGATGCCCACAGGTAGCTTTGAGGGGTCATTCCACACATTCCAGTTATACCCAGTACGGAGTCGGAAGATAAATCGCTCTTCGAGAATGATGGCGAACCATATTGCGACCCAGTAGCCCATGAGAGCGAGGAAATTGGTGAATATGTCGGAAAGGTTGCTTCGACCAACTAATGCGCAGACGGTGTAGATTATAACGCCGATGGTGTTCCATATAGCTCTCGGGACCTTTTCGGCGTACCGTCCAAGAACCTGGAAGTCGACACCGGCGGAATAGGTCGGTGGGATGGTATTTGCGATGAGTCCTAGCGCAACAACCACCGAGCAGAACTTGCCGAACCCATGGAGAGGCCCGAATCCTTCGACGATAAGTGCCCCTGCACCCCTAGAGTATGCTGCGCCATACTCTGGATGACTCGAGATACCAGATGCAAGTCCGATACCGACAAGAAACGCCATAGTGAATGATACAATGAGGCCTACCAATGAAAGTGAGAAGAGCGTCACTCGGGATGTTCTCTCAGGGTAATAGACGAAGAAGTCGGCCGCTAACGGGGCATAGGTGATTGCAGCACTGAGACAGATAGAGAAGAATGACAACCTAATGAAATGTAATCGTATCAGTCATGGCCACAGCAGCATAGCAAAAGTCATGAAGGCGTACCGATTCCCAGCGAGCGTGCGAGGATCCCCGATTGAAGGCGCGGACAGATCAAATTTTGATGAAGACACAGCGTAGAGTATAGAGACTACGATAATCTGGGGAAGGAATGCGAAGCTTGACGCAGTCAGTACACGACTAAACTCATTAAGGGCATCCACACCAACCGTTCATAGTAATGGAAGACCTGATAGCCGAACGTGGCTATCACCCAGCAACTGACTGCGATGATCACGATGCCTACCATTAGATCAGCACGTGTAATTGAAATTCTCAACACCATGACTACCTACCGACAGCTACCGACATGTTCCCATTTGGTGACACGGCAGATAAGATCTGCCCGCATACTACGCAATCAATTAAGGAGTACCCAAGCATTTGGATCAGATTCAGGATGACAACAATCTTGCTCGGCCACCACCCCATCGTATAGCGTCCGAATGCCTATATCATATTTAGTATACAGCATAATAGTCGGTTTAGCCTGGGGAAAGCCCACCATAGTCCGGACGCCGGAGACTGGCCCCCATGTAGCCATCCATGAGGCAACTAATGCGCCAACGAAAGCACCCAGAACCGCACAAAGTGCCGAATCCAGGAAGCTCAAGCCGTACACAACGGGCCCCAGCATTCCTAGGGTAATGTTGTTGGCCGCCAAATTGATTGAGACCCAGAGCAAGAACGCTTGCAGGTACGAGACCCAAGTCAACTTTTTCATCCGTTCATGTTGTTGCACCCTTTCAATACCACGGGCTTCCAGGTTGTATTCGATCAGTTGGTTTTCAAATCTCCTAACATATGCAGCAATGCGTGGCGACAAGAAAGGGCCGTCCGGCGCATCGCAACCCTCTCCATCATACTCTGCAGTATGGGACGGGTGATCAGTGAAGGGAGTCTTTGACGGTTCTTTTTCAGAGGTTACCCTTAGGGTAGACAGAGGAGGTTCCGAGGACATGCTACTACTATCAAGTCAGTATCAACCCATGTAGAAACTGAGGGTTAAAAAAGCGCGCATGAGTCCTTTCGCTGGAATTATCCAGATCAAGTTCAACCGTATATTCTCAGAACGACAACTGCTGCCACATCATCTACACCCACGTCCGAGGACAACAAGCCAAGAAACACACGAGTCATGGCCGGGTATATTGCATCAGATCTGTGTGTGACAGCGTTGCCGAACACCGGTCATCATGCAGGCGTATTACCTAGATACCTTGATCGACAGACAAAACCACGCTACTTGTCTTCATGATAGCCATCCCTTGCATAGAGATCCTGTGAGAAGACGGGAGAGTTGTACTCGGAACAATTGCTTTTTGTTTTTTCCCAACGACTTTGGTGAATCAGTTATTGCAACTACGACTTTGAAGACTCAAAAAGTTAGCCAATCGAGTTCTCAATTGGATCAAACGGAAATCTTTTCCTAGAAAAGGTGTGATGGAGTTCACCTGGGGGGTATATACACGAGCCCGTTGCGATACGGAGAAAGCTTGTCAGGGTTATGGACGCTTCGTGAACAAGACGACTCGAGTAAAGAAGTGGCAAAGGGAATGTCACCTTTTTTATTCTGAGAGGGAAGAAAGATTCCCACTTTCTTGCCGCGGGGAAGTCGTTCGGTTCTCCGCTCCGATAGCGGATTCCGCCAATGATAGGCTACCACCGTTATTGACGTACCTTTGAATCATGGAGAACTCAACATACATAAAATGACATAGGTGCGGAACTCATGGAGCTTCCAGTTGCTAGTGTAGAGATTGATCGCCGATTACATATGAATTAGGCGCAATATCTACAGTCGTTTGTTAAGACGGCATATTGGTAGAAGCACTGACGGGTCGGTCTATTTGTGCCTCTTCAAGGCTTGGATATGAGGCAGGTTCATCGCATTGGTTTAGAGGGTTATCATGGCTTGCGAATCAAGAGTTGTAAACGGCAAGTGGGGTATTCCAAGTGTAAAGGAAGAGAAGAGAAGAACAAAACGAAAGGACAGCAAGGCCAACTCCAAGCACTTCGCCAAGTAGTGTGCAAATTGTTGCCAAATAGAAATTGAAAATAAAAGAGCATGCATCGCCGTTGCGCGAACCCAGTTCCCCAGCAACATGAACGAACGTTTCAGATATCTCATGCACTGATAATCATGTCTTCGTCAAATTCCGCCGAACGTCTAGAGGTCCTTAAAGTGCTCTTTCGCATACTGTTCACATGCCTGCATCCATGTCAAAGATTGGACTCAGATTAGGATTCTTGGGGCTCACTTTTGCCGGTTTTCCAACTTTTTGCCCGATGACTTTCCATTTGCTCGCCTCATATTCCTTGATTGCCTCGCGGAGTGCTATAGACTGCATGCTGTCAGACACAGAATGATAAAAGAGGCCCTCTTCGAAGCGCTATAATTTACCTCATCTTCATCAAACTCGGCATAGTGCATATCCTAATTGGGAATATTAGTCACTGGATGATAACGCTATCCGGGATAATGGCTGAAACGCTACCTTATACCAGTGCTTCTTAACACTCCCTTCGGTTCGAGCAGGAAATGTCTATTAGTTCCAATTAGTAACATATCCGAGACCATGGGTAGGAGCCGACAGCGGCCTACCTTAGCAATCTCACTCCAGCTGCGACCGGCATCGCGCATTGTCTTTAGTCGCTGTTCTTCCTCCGCAGTCCACGGAGTGTTGGTCCTTCCTTTCTTCTTGGGCGGAGCTTCTGGCGCTCCTGGCCCAGGTTCAAGCGCGGCCTCGCCCACAGCGGCTGTAGACCCAGATGCTGTCATGGTTGCCGCAGTGCTTATCTGGGGCGAAGCACGGCGCTTTTTGGGGTTTGGGGGAGAAAGCTGGGGTTGGGGCATAGGAATGCCCTCGAATGAAGGCACTCTTTGAAATGGATTGACCTGCTGCGGAACTAACAGGTGAGATGGCGCGCTGGTCGATGGAGACGCCTTGACACGTTTGGAGGTTGGAGAGGTTCTAGCTGAGTGTCAGGGAAGAAGAAGCAGGAGTTGAGATGGTGAATTGTGTTAAGGAATGGTGAACAGTGACTCAGATGAAACAGGAATGACACAATATAAGTATACCAATCGAACGAGTAAGAATCATCAACGAACGGGTAAACTCAAGGCCATTCAACTGTGCAAGTCACATGTGACGGACCAAAGAACGAAAGAAGTAAAAGAAGCACATGACACAAGGACTATATATATACGGACGAAGAGGGCAAGGGGAGGCAAAGGCCGTTATTGCGCCGCACTACCGAAGCCTCTTTTTCCCCGGGAAGGGAAGGACGAGGAGGAACCAACTTACGACATGGTGGACGATGCGCAGTATTCCCAATCACGCTGCGTCGATTCATCTGTAAATATACATGCTTAAGAGATTAGCAATCTGTTACTCCAGTGTAGATTGGCCTGTCCAGTCCAGGGAAAGCAGCTCTTGGTTACACCGGGAAAAAAAAAAAAAAACAATGACGATGACACGGGCGCATCCCACGGTGTGGCAGTAGCGCTGCAGGATGTCAACCATGTACGGCACGTACAGGAATGTGAAAGTGGTTGAGTAGATTACGTGCATATGAATGCTCGGTGAGGTTGATGCTTGTACAGTATAGATGTGGGAGTTAATCGGGAAGGAAATGATAAGATATCAAACTTAACAGCGGGACCCGATGATGCAGGATGTTGAGGGAGATGGAAATCGGAAAAGGAAAATGATAGTTAACAAGGAGAAAAAAGTATATATATGAACAGGCTTAGGCACAATCATTCGAGAACTTTTCTGGCATAGGAAGAGCAGAAGGTGGAGGAGTAGCAGTATGGGGATACAAAGGCTGGAAATAGTACGATAGAGGAGGAGTACTGGATGAGCGACGATAAGATGATCCGGTCAGAAGAAAAGAGTGCAGAAGATCAATAGGCAGCATACGCACTGGTCAAAGTTCATGGCTGATGAGGGACTCTTTTTTCCTCAAGGGTTCGGATCAAATCAAATAGAAGGAAACAAAGAGGCGAAGTTACATGGAATAGAGAAATAAATGATACACAAGAGAGAGTATGAACGAGTGAGAAAAAGAAAAGGTGAAGGGTGAGCTGAGAGGAGAATACTTTACTTGTACAGTAAAGTTCCTGTACAGTTACAGCTGAGGGGCATCCAAATTAATTCTGTACTAGAGAAAAGCACCAATCCCGACGTCTCCGAGCTTGCTTTGCTTTTTATAATAAATCATAATAATTATTCACTTATTTTCTCCTTCCTTTATCCCCCCGTATTTAATCCATTCTGCAAGAAATTCACAAGAATAGCACACCTAACAAAAAGAAAAGAAAAGAAAAAAAAGCATGATAAAGAACGTTTCTACTAGTATTAAGGTCCTATTCTAACGGTTTCCTTCACCCTAAAATGTTCAAGGATACCGGAAACGGCGTATATACTACAAGCTTCAGTCTTCCAAATTCCTGTAGTATCAGATTCTCTGTAACGCTCCGATGATTATACTATGGTCGAGACTTCACGACTTAGCTTAATTTACCAGCCACCAAAGCCCTCCATGTCAAACACTAGGTAGGTGACAAACCAGCATTGTTGAACACTTAACGGGGTAATCTACAAATATCAGTCTAGACAAAACCGTGTCGGTCCATAGAGCTCCATTTCAACCCTGGTCTTTCTTTCCGGGCTAACCTGACAATGCTGCAGTTGTCCAGTTGGGGCCAAACAGTCTGACATCGCCTGTTGTGAGGGGCTGTTTACCCAGTGAGCTCTGGCCACCACCGACTACTACTAGGGCGACATTAATCTGTCTTACTTGGCAGGCAGGTAAATAAAAATAATAAAAAATAAAAAATAAAATGAGTACGCTCATGGGTAAGAATCAGGTTTGTCGTTTTTGAGTTTTCATCCCTTTTCAATCCGCGTACTCGAAATTAACTATGAAAAAGTGGGGTAACGCTCAACCATAAATCAATTAAGTATAGTTAATTGGTACCTGTGTGTCAACATGACATCTGCACCGTTAGATCAGATCATATTGCAAGGTTATATTGTGTTTATTATTATCGTTGTTGTTGTTATCCTTATTTATCATTTTCTGAATGCTTCTGTAAGAAACAATATATAAATAGAAGAAGGAGGTGGTCGTTGTTGTGTACATATAGTCATAGTCGGGTTCGTGCATATAATCTATATAGAGAGAGAGAGCAGAAGGGGCGCGTGATCTTTTAGCATCAACTTGACATCGGTTCTTGGAGTGATATCTTTCCATAGCTACTGTAGTAGATCTGCTTATTGGTGATGCCTTTCGAATCCTCGAGTCCATTAACTAACTCGATATACTGATCGGTACGATCTTGAATTAGAAAATAATGGTAGTGCTTTATACATACGGAGCACACCACTTAGTTCCAGCATGCGCTCAGAGGACTGATTGACGTCATCACTGATAAGAATAAGTCACGTGATGTACACGCGGCCCCGGATTCGGCGTGGATCCCGTGCTGCATGAGCTCAGCTCCCGTGCCTTCTGTGCTCTGGAGATACCGAGATACATGACACATCTGTAGGACAGAATCTCTCCGTGTCCTCTACGTGCTGACCGCCCTTTCTCCTGCCATCTGCTTCCTTCTAGCACGGCTTCCCTTTGGCCACGTTGTCACTTTATTGAACTCTGGTCGTGGTCGCACATTCCAATCTGTGGTTACGAAGCAGCAATTGTACAACACTACGCGAAGCTTTCGAGTACTATCCTGATAGCTTCGGGAAGGGCAGGGAATAGCGAGGTAGTAGGTCTCTTAGCAGCACTCGGACTGGCTTGATGGCTATTGCTTGGATAGTGTCGTGATTCGTGAACGTTGAACCCCTACCCACAAGCCATATACTTGAGAGACTCTGCGTTAGATAACACAATACGATGGACCCAAAGTGGAACATTTTTCGCATGTTAGGCGATCTCGCCCATATCTCTTCAAAATGCATCCTGCTGTGGGCCATCCATCGCAACAAGAGCGCGGAAGGTCAGTAAGCTGCCCCTAGTTTTTGTTAGGTATTATACTCACCGACTGCTTTTCATCACAGGTGTTTCGCTTCTTACCCAGGTTCTATATATGATGGTCTTTCTCAGTCGTTATCTTGAATTATTCCTAGGGAGGGGATGGGGGACCTTTTATCTCGTGTTTTTCAAGCTCTTTTACATCTTCTCTTCGGCATATATCATCTTCTTGATGATGAAGGTATTTCCCCGGACACGGGAAAGGGAGAGGGCATGGAAACTGGCTTTGGGCTCTGCTGCGGCGTCTTTAGTGTTAGCACCCATCTTGACGCTAATATTCAGGCATCCTTGGCCACAGAGATGGTTCACGGAGGTGAGTTAAACTAGGGATAGATAATTTGTTGTAAACTAGACTAACGATGCGGGGCCTGTGCTATATAGATTTGGTGGACATTCTCGATCGTCCTGGAATCCGTTTGCGTGCTACCCCAATTACTGCTCCTACGCCAGACCACCGTCCCCACTGTCATCGACTCCTATTATCTCCTTACATTAGGTTCCTACCGGGGATTTTACATTCTGAATTGGCTGTATAGGGGATTTGTCTCTCATTACTGGGACCCTATTTCAGATATTTTTGGCATCGTCCAGACCGCGTTCTACATTGACTTCGCTTGGGTCTACTACACGCGGCAGCGTGTGAAACTCCGCAATGGTGGTGTTGTAGACTCGGAGGATTTCCGGAACAGCTGGCTGGTCAACAAAGTGTTGAGTTTCAGGCAGCGAAGGAGCGTCGATGAAGAACAGCACCTGCATGATGAAGGAGCAGAAGTCGGACATGGGGCTGATGGTGAACGGCCGAGAAACAATCGCTGGGGAGCTCGAGGGATCAGTATCTCCGCAGATGACACACTAAACGAGAGTCGCCATCCCAAGCCCAGCAGTGCAGGTGACGACCGACTGGAGGGATTTCTGGAGGACGAAGAGGACACTTGGGAAGAGCACGCAAACCAGCAAACACAGCACAAGCATTCTCCTGATGTGACGGACAACCAGAAGTGATCAATTGAATTGACGACGGAGGAAGAATTTTTGCTTCTAGAAGGCTTTTTACTGCAGGTTTGACATGTGTGTATCTGTATTTCTGGTTTATTTTGGGGTTTGTGTCATCATGATTCTGACTTTTACATTCAAGTACACCTGACATTGAGATTTCGAAGTAGTAGCGATCGACTAATATTCGATGTGAGACTGAAATTGGAATGATGGATACTATTTTTGGAATTAAATCAGCCCTGTCAGGGCCTTAGGGACCCTGATTTGATATAATTATAAATGGTAATCTGCATGGGCCGGGAAGGGGAAAGAGGGGAGGGGCGGAGTTGAAGAGAGGGGGAAATAATTGGAGAAATGGACTGAAAAAATAGTAATAGCAAATAAGAACATCAGTTAAAGCAAGCCTATCCTTCCATGAAAGAAGCATTAATGAAAAAAAAGACCGTGGAACCGTTGTTTCAAGAATTGCTCTGAGCCATGGCTGCGCCATTTCATAGCCACGGACCCCATATCAAGGCCGTTGAGACTACATCCATGTTTGGTAAACAAAGGAAGGGGGCCAAGTCGAAGTTAGAGGACAAAACTGCCTGATCAGCGTTCGGAAGTCGGCTTTGGGGGTGGGAAAGAGGTTCGTGAATCCCTGTCCCATACTATTGTTTACTAAGTACCGAGGGCAGCGTGTGCAAACTGGTAAGCTATAGGTGATGGGCTGATGTTAATTTGAAATTCTTTTTAATTAGCTCTTCCCCTTCCAGTTTTAGCCCCAATCCTGTGACATCACGTGCCACTTCCTTCCCGTCACCCATGGAGATGCATCATTGCCATATCCGTCCTTCGTTTGCATGGATGGTGGTGAGAGGTCGACCAGAAAATTACACGACCATCAGCCTCAATATGCTGTGTTTGGGGGGCCGGAGAAGAGAGGGGAGGGGAGAAATGGGGTGTGTTCTTCATGATCATGGCGAGAAAAATATCCCGTGATTGATCTTGTTTAAGCGCTTGTGCCATCCCGACTCCCGAGATCCACCGCTGACGGTCTGGAAATGAGGGCTCAGAGCCAATCTCTCATCTCATCTGGCGCCTAACCATTTGAAATCGTCGGAGACACGTGGCGCTGGTTGGATCATTTGGATGCACACCACCGGGAGGATTCTTGAGGATTACTACCTTATGTCTGAGAGTCTAGGTCACTAACTTTGCTAGACTCAGCTGTTGAAAGAGTTGAAATGTCATCGTGGTGGTCAGAGCGAGCAATATCCCCAGTCCTGTCAATCCCGCTAATTTTGACTAGTTCGTTCCGAACCCACCGGGGATTTGCAGCCGCAGCAACGAAGCAGCGCTTAATGACCCGCTTTGGTTCTTCCGGAGCGGCCCATCCACAAGCTTTACCTGCTCTGGTGATGGGAAACTGGACCCTATGGGGGTATTCGAGTCTTAGTCGATGGAGCAAATGGTTCTATGTGTCTTGTGCCTCTCCATTCCATAGACTCACTCGTTCCGGATTTTGTCCAGGTAAGGAATCCTAGTTGATGACCCTATCATTATTGGGGCTACACACTAGTAGCTTATCTATCAACTTCTCCGGCCCTTTAGGCCTCCCCACTCGTGTAGTGACTAGAAGTCATAGAATGACCTTCGCTTGCATTGTGTCCGGGAAATTTGTTTTTAGTAATTTTTATTTTTCAATGTATTATTATTATTTTTTTTTTATTTGATTTGATTTGATTTTCTTTTCTAAATGTTTTTTTTTTTGTTCCTTCCAAAATGACCCTTCCTTTCAATTGAACCTGGCAAAAGTCTGTTTATTATTACTAGTATTTTATTTTCTTGTCAGATCCAGCGCTAATTTCCCCCCGACCGTCCTTCTAATTCTAGGATACGGCGGGCCGCTAAGCACCGATCCCATTCCTTTGCCATGATGTCCAACCCATGGTTTCCACCCCTGGAGATCCAGAGCACTGGGACTATGATCGCAGGTGCTGCCTTGCCATCGAACAGCCATGTGGGCCTTTGAAATGCAAAGTCTGCGCCCCCGAAAGTTTGGGGGCTGGAATTCTTCTCCCCATAGTTATGTCAAAGGATGAGCCATGGCTTTTCCTAAGACGCCAATGTTTTCTATCGGGATAAGTTGGCGCTTAAATGCGGGCTCATCGTCTAGTTTACACCTCTGGTTGAGAGCGATTTAGTGCGGCAAAGCGTGGTTGGCGGTATCTACACATCTCTTGGAGCTCTCTGGACTTGTTGACAGGGAAAAAAAAGTATTCAAGGATTCTAGCCTACCTCGCAAGGCAGTTCCCCCTCTCTCGTTGTGCGTTACTAAGGATATGAACCTGCATAACATTACCATTATCACTTTGTTTCTTCTATCTATTTAATGCAGCAGTCTCTCCTCAGTCGTGTTGCGAAGGACGTTAAGTTTCATTGGCTTCCCCCTCCCCCCCCCCCCAAAAAAAAACTATTGCTTATATACTACCGCCTTCGGCCCCAATAAATACGTTCATTTCACTTTCTTTGCCGCTGTGGTGGTTGCTTCTTCTGTCGTTGTCTGATCAAACGTTTGATCCTCCCGTCACTACATATTGTTGGTCCTCCTATCGGCTTGCTCCATGTTTCCTCGGACTCCAGGCGACTATACCGGGCCAAACCCGTATGGATCAGGCGGTCATCACCCGGAAGAAGGAATGGATAACTTCTATGAGACTTATCAAGCTCCATGGCCCGGAGTAGAGGCTGTACGTGCGGACTTAATGCCCACGCAGAGACGCCATATACTGACAAGCACCGGTGCTCCACAGTCCCACTATGGAGACGTCAACCACCCTTACAATACCACGGCAGCTTTCCCTTCCAATGCCATCTTAACACCAATCAGTCTTCCCGACAGCTCCTTTGCTCATGCCCGACCTAGCCCGGTTCTCAGTCACCATTCCCAAGAATATGCATACTGCATGGCTGAATCTGTCCCCTCACATGGACTGGGAATTACCGCGCCCTTTCCAAGTGATTTCCCGCGAACTGTAACCGCTGGTCTAGGCCCTGTTCCCGACCCAGATTATGTCTTCAGTGGAGCCGCCCTGTCACCTCCGCCACACCCCGTTAAGCGGACTCGGCGAAGTCCTAAACCAACGGTGGCAGGTCGCGAAGGACCAGTCACCATACTGCCTCATCCGGAAGGGCTTCAACGATTAGAGCAGGAACGCCGGCGAGAGCAAGTTGATCCTCATTCACAACAACGACCTCGGGCCCCCGGCCGAGGGCGACGAGACCCACAAGCCGAAGAAGAGGACGCATTTGTTGAACGGTTACGGGAACAGAACCTAGCATGGAAGCACATCCGGGAGATGTTCAGGGAGAAGTTCAACAAGGACGCGTCGGAGGCCCGCCTACAGATGCGGATGCTGCGCAGGCGCAAAGACCGCTCGGCTCGGTGGGAAGAGAGCGATGTGAGTACGTACATCAAACCTACCTCCTCATCTTGGTCCACTGCTAATTACCAGGTTGTCTAGATCCGATTGCTCATAAGGGCTAGAGAATATTGGGAGAGGGAAAAGTATAATTTAATAGCACAAAAGGTGAGGTCTCATACACAGGCAGCGAGTAGCATTGGTAACCTACCTACTAATCATGAAGGCATTAGATGCACGAGCTAGGGGCAAAGAAACTTTACACAGCACGACAATGTGAGGCACAACTACGGTATCTAGATTCTCGTCGAGAAGGTGACACCTCGCTGTCACGAATAGTGGAAGCACGAAAACGGCCTACGATGAAATCCCCTCGAGGGATTACCCGCGTGACGACTGCCTAGTTTTTTTTTTTTTTTTTTTTTTTTTTTTTTTCCCCTTTTTTTTTTTTTTTTTTTCAGCTGCGTGGATTTACTAGCAAGGACGGAGTTTTGATAACGAGATTATTGCATGACCAGCTAGCGTTTTTTGATGCCTTCTGTTTCATTTCTTCATTTGTTTTATTCTTCAAATCCTTGACCTGTTAGCCCCGACATCTTATCTCAGATACTGGAGATATACCCTGGTTGATCCACCAAATGAAAAGAGTCACCATTCCTACAAATCTCAAGGAAGCTAAAATGCAAAAGTCCCCCAGTAATCTGGTAATCGTAATCAACCCATTCAAGGAACGGTCCCACCATGACAAAGAGAATCCAGGATTCCAAATTAAAAAAAAAAAAAAAAAAAAAAAAAAAAAAAAAAAAAAAAA
>NW_022475165.1:0-19931 GCF_009193445.1 Aspergillus pseudotamarii | reverse complement strand
TTAAAAAATTTAGTTAAGAAATTCTTAATTACTATAAATAATAGAATTATTTTTTTATAAATAATATATATTAGTATAGCTAAAAATAATTAGATTATAATTTTAATAATTGACTTTATTAATTTATAAAATATTATTTTATTAATTATCTATTTAAAATTTATTAATAAGATTTTTTTTATAGTCTTTTTTTTAGTAATAATTTATTAAGCTTATTTCTAAATTATTAATTAATAAATAAATAAGACTATATAAATAGTAAATATAGAAAATCTTTAAATTATTACTTAAAAATTTAATACTTTAAGAAAAATTATTCTATCTTAGGATTTCGATTTGGGCAGGCGCTGCCTTTTTCGACCGCAAATGACGCCAAAAACGGCTATCGTGGCCCAACCGCTGACTCAGCCGCCGTGCGCATAACGACCCCAGCTTAGCCACGCACCAGATTCAATGCACGTGACTGGTACCGCCCTAACACAGGACCGCTGAAGCTGTTTGCTGAACGAAGCTGCAGCGAGACTCTTTGCCGCCTTTCGAGGCCAGACTCTGAGGATGGGGACCGAAAATGGCGCCCCCCTCTCAGAGTAAAGCACACTCCCTATGGCCGCCTTTTTCATAAATAACGAGCTTCTGCCCGTCCATTCGTTTCTTTCGTCTCGTCCCTTAGCCATTTCTCTATCACATTCTCCATCGTTGACAGGCGCCTCGTCCTGTTTCTATTTCCTCCTTTTGCCAGACCGTCTGTCGGTTCCTCTTCCCTGGATCATGGCTCGCCTTCCCCATACCTACACTGGCCGTAGCAGTGACGACGACGAAACCGCTAGCAGTGCGTCTTTCCGTCTAGACTCGGACGACGCAGCCGGTGTGGATTTGCAGACAGATGTCACAGATGTCACAGACTCCGATGTGCCTCCTCCAACTCGCCGTAGAGACAAAGGTCGATCCCGTCAGAACCGCTCTATGCAGAGACCTTCGGGGGGAAAGTCTAACAAGAGTGAGAAAGGGTCTCCTTCTCTCAGCCGCCTAGCGACGGACTCAGACTGCAGCTCTAGTGGCGATGATTTGAATGTCGACGTCCGCCATTCTCGAAGTCCTGAGCAACGATGTCCCCAGAAGAAAATTCGAAAGCCTACTGCTCTGTCAGGAGCCCCAACACGAAACAACGATTCGAACACCAGCTCCAGTGACGATGACTGCAGTGGCAGTGGCTTTGACAGTGACTCAGACACGGACCCCGACATTGACTCGGATGGTGAGTTATCATCAGACAGTGATGATGATGGCTACGCGGATGGCACCAGAAAAAATATTACGCGGATGGACGAGAGATGGGAACGGTAGGCCTAAAACCCCAACGGTCGCAGTGAGGCTTTTGAAACGAGCTAATAAACTATCAGGTATTGCCGAAAGAGGAATGAAAAATACAGGGCGCTACCAGATTCTTTGTGGGCAAACCCTGCTTCGGCTCTTCGCGAAGCAAGGAAAAAGGAGTTGACTCTGTTCCTTCGTTGGTGCCTACGTTTGCGGCGAGGGAAGAATGGCCGGAAGCTAAAGGGTATCAAGAAATTCAAGTCTTTGGATACCGATTGGAAGTCATTCCTCCGTCACTATGAAAAGGTTACCGGGGAACCCATGGACGATGCGCTTGGAAGGCGAATGAGAAAGGTTGGAATCAATCCCAGCCCCGATTCTGGACGAGTTGCTAACCTGTTTCTGCCCCAGAGTATTCGCAGGATTGCAAGGGAGTATGAATTAGATACGGATGAAAAAGAAAAGACCCCAATGTTTATTGAGGACGTGGTGCCACTGCAGGAGACAACACTACGTACAATGGAGAAACGGTTCGACCTTGGTCTTCAGCGCATGCAACAATGTCTCTACCCTTTAATGGCATGCTTTACGGTAAATCGGATCAATGCTATGCGTCGTCTTCAGTACCAGCATCTCCAGTGTTCGATCCAACGGGATCCTCATGGCGGACCGCCCCGAATCCTTCTGGAGATCAAGTATAAATTTGCGAAGAAATACATGGGTGTGACGCAAGCGTATGTAGCTTCCTGCTTCTTTCCACAGCTCTTCCCGTTAGAAGTCTCCTTGTTGACTGGCCTATCAGTAACACCTTCCCCCTCCCCGAAATCATTTATGATCCGTCGTTGATGCTGAGCCCTCATACGTTCCTTCTCGGGATTCTCTTTCATGATGATGCATTTCGAGTTCCGGGAATAAAGTCCATGGAGGACCTGCGACGCTTGTGGGTTGAGGATGGCCGCCAGCAGATGGAGGTCCCATTGAAACGGGACAAGGCTAAACATTATGTATTCTGCAAGGTCAAAAGCGTCCGCGGCAAGATTCAGATACATCGCGATCAGCCTATCTCCCAAAGTACCCTATCTCGACAGCTCAAGACCTTTGGGGAGATCGCCGGCTTTAAGTGGTCATTGTTTACGCATCGGTTCCGGTACGGTGGCGGCACCATTCTAAATGAAAGCGGTAAGTGTGGGATATGCTATCTTGTCCGTCCTTCCGTCATACGTTACTGATTCAGGGCGGTTGGGGCTGCTAGGTCTTGTTAGCGACGCCAAACAAAACTTGATCATGAAGCACGCGGATATCCGAACGTTCCTGAATCATTACCTTCCTCGGCGAATCAACACTGATATGCAGGCGTTGATGAGAGGACTCAAGCCAGATTCGGCCATGATGAGGGCAGTCACTAGGATGGGACGATGGATTGACCGACGTCGGCCCCGAGAGCTCACTGATGCGCAGAAGGCCACGGTGGAGCACGATCCAGAGCTGCAGAAGGCTATACGGAAGCGGGATGCGTTTTCCAAAAAGCTTCAGCGCAGTCAGAAAAAGACTGGCCGGAAGCTCGATAAGCTTGACAAACTAAAACGGGGAGTCACAAACACGCGGAATCGACTGCTGTATGCGCTCCGCCAACGTGTGCGAGAGGAATTTGATGAGGAGCAGGCGGTCCTTGATATTGAGCGGCAACTGGCGGGCACTGCTATTCTAGACGAAGAGGCTAAGGAGCAGCTCCAAATTGAAGAGCAACTCCTTCCACAGCAGATTCACCTGCTGGGTAAACTCATGACTTGGCCTACCTCCTTGTCAGTGGAAGCAGAGTGGCAGCGGCGAAACGAGGCTACCGAAGCAGTTCGACTCTATTGTGATGTTCTAGAAGGTGGCCCGCGACGAGGCCGACGGCTTAAACAGACCGTTCCGGTGAAAGAACCCCGAAAGCCTAGTCTCCCTAGAAAAGAAGTTATTGCGCCAACCGAATCCCCTCTTCTTACCCCATCACACTCACGGCATGAAATTGCCTTGCAGGAGGCTGGCGAAGACATCCGAACTGCCGCGAAGCCCCGAGCGTGCTTTCAGTGCTATGGAAACCCTGCGGGGTTTAACAATCGGCGTCTCAAGCAGTACTCCCGCCACAAAGGTCTGTTACGACACTTCCGAGCCGTGCACCTGGACGATCGTCACTGCAACTACTGCAACGAGTCTGTGGACAACGATATGTGTTGGCGGAGGCACACCGTAGACAAGCATCGCTTGAATGTCAGATACCTTGAGGACTACCCTCATGATCTTTGAGTATATTAGAGGCAATGCCTCTTTGTACAGGAGCATATTTACATTAGATAAGCCATGGAGAGGTTAAATGGTTGATCTAAGTGTGGCCGTAGAAATAAAATCCCCGCTAAATAATCGCTAGTGCAGATTTTACGCCTGTTCCCCGTTTATGTGGAGCTACCTCGACGAAGAAAACGCGCGAGTTTTCCGGCGGGTCAGTGCAGCCAGGGAACCGGGAATGGGTCACTGCCATAGAATTTATTAGTTCTAATGGATGGGCTCTACCTCCCTGTATTATTTTCAAAGGCAAGGTGCATATGGAGGCCTGGTACGAGAATGGCAAGGCTCCTTCTGACTGGAGGATCGAGGTCAGTCCTAATGGCTGGACAAGTAATGAGATTGGCCTACGTTGGCTGCAGAATCATCTAATTAAAGCGAGGATGGAGGGGGCTTGTATATTTTGTCCTAAGAAGGCCATATTTTTTGAATGAATGTTGCCCGATAATGTTCTTCTGTGTTCCGGCGTGATCTGCTTGGCCGTGAGGACTTGCTGCTTAGACCCTCTTAAAGAATGAGAGCTCCGAAGGAAGATTAACCCTCCTAAATCCGTAAAGTAAAGCAAGCTGCTTAGATTAAGACTACTCAGCTGATTGTGCGATGATTCCGCGATGATTCCGCGATGATTCCGCGATGATTTAGTTTCGCATGGTCTGGACCTTGGGATAATCGCACCGTTCTATAAGCCTTGGCATAGACACACGGAACTAGACTCCCATTTAAGTCTCGACCAATTCATTTACTAAGGACTACCACTCATTATAGTAAGTAAAAGTTTAACCAAAGTGGGCTGTTCCTGCAGAAGTATCTCGAACTCTCTGTTGTGCAGAAATAATCGGATGTGCCAAGCAGCGTAATGACACACCATTCTGATTAGATTCTCGCACCGCTCAGTGCCCGCGCGGAGGGCAAAGTCAAACAACCGAACAATATCCCCAGTGCGATCCTGGCATATTGGGAAAGTATGCAGGAGATGTAATATCTTGAAGAGGCAGATGTCACGCAGCTCCTGTAGTCCATATTTTGCCGCAAAAACATGAAGGCGAGCATGGGTGAGAAGCATTTCGGTATAATCCATCGTAGGACTATAGCTACCTTGCGAACCCTCAGAGGGCCGTGGCTGAATCCGCCGTACAAGGTATTCCGCGAATTGTTCCACCGTCTCTGTGTCTCGAAAGAGACATCCTTCGAGTACACGGGCCTGCTGCACCTTTTCTCGTCCACCAAAAGCCAGGCCGGGAGGTGGCGTGTCGCCGGGAATCGTAATAGAGTAGTCTCCAGTGTACAAGTACTGACAGGCAAGACTAAAGATATATTTATCTGTGTCCTTGATTATGATAGATTCATCACCAGCAAAACTACCGCCATCGCTGTCGAACCAGGGCGTCGAATGTGATTTGAGTATATCACTATGGATGATAACTTCTTCACGATCAGTGCCGATGGTAAACTTCAGGAGCTTGGACTGAAATACTCTGCACTATTATTAGTGATATCTCATCCAGGAAATTCATTCATCCTTACCGGTTGTTGCATGGAGTCATGATTAGAGCTGAGAGGGGCAAGATTTCCTCCAATGGGTTACACGAAGTTCAACTGGCTTTATATAATGGATTACCAGTCATTTTGTTCACGGACAAACATCAGCTTCATGAACCACTGAAGGCCAGACGTGGATTGATTGGTCGTAGGCCTTGATAGGCTTCTCTCTGAACGAAGATGTGTTAGGCGCCTTAGCCCTATAGCACTATCGTCTTCAGCGCGGGGCTGGTTTCACATTGCGTATCCATCTTCTATTGGATAATATCTGACGCCCCGCTTCAGCGCTTGGCCCCCACATTATAGTCAACAAATTACTCTGAAAATGCTCTGTTTCTAAGAGAGTATACCGTAAAAATATAGACTACCTTATATCAGTTCACCGTATCACTACTCAGCTTCCAGTTCTTACTGTTTAACAGAGAGCTGGACGGACTTCTATTTTACACTAAAATTCAAAACCGGCGCCCGGGTCTTGTATCCTTGGATTGTTTCCCAGCCCTATGCCAAGAACCCACTAACCTCTTCTGGAAGCATTTGGTTCTTTGAACGAGGTATTGTATGGTATTAAAGTCTTGCATGACAGTAATGATATTATATTACATGTTTCGCTAAAACATATCGCTTTTTGCTTACTAACAACCGACCTATATCATACTAACTAGTCCATATTAGTTTATCTCCAGCCAAAACTTAACTAGCTAACCGCTTAGTAAACTTCACCAACTCGACTTCAGAGTTTCTCCTGTATCCACATTCAAAGTGACTAACCAGGCACGGTGGCTGATTTGCGGAGCAACGCCTTCCTAATTGGGGTTGAATATATACCCATTATCAACTGAATCCTATCTGCTCATTCGCTCATAACGAACTCTATCGAATTTCCTAGAGTATGTCGCCAGAAGAGTGTGCTCCAGCCTTGCGTCCTCTTAAGCCACGCCCTGAATACGTACAGCAAAGCAAAGAGAAGGATGTTGAGCCGTGCAGTGTGAGAGGAATTCGATCGCCTGCCGCTTGCACCGAGTGTCGCAGGCGGCGAATAAAGGTGGTTTTTGTTTTATCTATTAGTTCGCTGAACAATGATAGTAAATAGTTCTGACATCCTGCTCTTCCCAGTGCAACGGTTATACGCCATGCGAACCGTGTACCCTTCATAACCGTGAATGTGTTATTGACCTGCGACATGACAAGCGTAAGAAGACACATCTCAGGGAATTGGAACAAGAGCTTCAATATTACCGCACATTTATCCATCAACTGTATCAGGTTATCGGTGAGTGTGATGATGCAGATGTGAATCAGCTTGTCAGCCTGATCCGAGATGGAGGAACAAAAGAGGATATCAAGAATACTATCGAAGGCTATCTGCAAGACAATACTCAGCATCCTATATGTGGGGAGTCTAGTGGAAAGGACGAATGAGGCTCTACTTGCAGTACTTTATGGAGCTGCATTTCCACATCTGATTTGGACACATCGATAGATGTTGGCTGTTTCATATGTCTGCTTTTAGTGTCGTATTGACAAAAAAGATCATTGATTACTTACATTAACATAGTATTATTTGGATGCAGGAGTGAGATACAGAAGGAACTTATTAGGAAGATATCTGCTCACTAGCTATCTCAAGGCCTGATAATCAATATAAAGGCTTCCCAGTAGAAGACACGGCCATGAAATTTTAGTATATTAGAATTTGTATCTGGCAATATATTCATTCTACCTACTGGAGATGATACACTTCCATTAAAAAGGACTATCCATCGCGTAAATCAAGTGCAATTATAAAATACCATATGCAAAATCGTGATGAGTAACTTCCTTTCATGCTAAATATTTGTGCTCTGGATCGTCGCAAAGACCTCTTCTTCAGATGCGCCAGATCGTATGAGACAGGATTGTTACCACACACACTTCTCCTTCGCTCCTGGAATGCCTTGGAACTGGTTCTGCCTTGGCCTTAGGGTTCTAGGGCGTTAATTACATATTTTGTTCAATAATTTTAGCCTACTACATTTCTCAACTATAACAGGGCCTTGCGATAAACGGACCTCACGCGCTCATTTTTCTTCCTGTACATATCCTACTTTATCTGCATTTAGCTTGGCTTTTATTTATCATACTCTGCAAAGCTACAAAAGCAACATACCCAGCAAAATTCTGCTTCATTCTTAAAGTAATCTTGGCATAGGATCTAAACCAGTGATGGTTGCGAAACACATCACTAGACCAATAGTATTTTGTGGAATGACTTAGTAACCTAGCATCTAGAGTTTTATAGAAATCACAAAAGTGTGAGATGGGCAAGCTAATGTCGCAGCTCACTGTAGCATTGCCTATAGATACAGGCCGTTCCTCCATGCATCGTCCCATATTTCCCCTTAGAAAGCGTCTTACCTACCTTTTCACAGCTTTGCCTTGGCCACGTCATATCGGCATGTCATCTGACCGTCTACTTAATACCTATTAGTCATATATGGTGACGTGTCAATCCCCGTTTAGCTTTATCTAGCTGGGGAAGGGGGGGGGGTTGTTTTTTGTTTTTATTTTATTTTGTGTCTTATCAATAGTCTCTAGTCTTCACTCTCAGCGAAGAACCTTCATTCTTAATAGGGCATTTTGTATCCTTTGCAATATTCTAACTAATGCTCCCCCGCCCCCGCCCCCGGCCCCCAACCCAACAATATAGTATCTAGAAGTAGACCTCTTAAGGCTCAATCTTGACCAATATGGCTTGTAACCAACCTGCTACACATATTCTTCGCGCCGTTAGCGACTACCTCTATGAATATTCTGAATCACCCCAACATCTAGGTGAAATCTCAGATAGCATTATGAGCTTATCAGATGCAATATATAAAGTGAAAGCTTCATATGTTCATAACCCGCACAGTCCAGCTGAATTTGCTGAGAAACTGATGCACAGTATTGATTGGAGAGAATGTAGGTCTGTCCATATCAATTACAGTGATATTATAGCTAACTGGAGTTAAAGTGGAATCGTTTATGGACATGAAACAACGTCAAAAGCCGTACCCTAAGATCTTGTTCCGAGCGCACATGCATGGTGAATTATTTCCTCGATTTATCGATGATTTCACGGAAAACTACTGTGACACATTCGGATCAGATCTTCATCTCTACCAGGAATGGGAAGAGTTTTGTGAACTTCGAGTATCAGTATACGACCTAGAAGATGAATTGCCCACCATTCAGGATTTGTCTGGTGAAATATCACAGCACCTCCAGAAAACTCAGATCAACAAGGGGCGAACACCGTTAGATACGAATTACTACATCTCGCCATTTCTCTCTCTTAGCGCTGACTTCCGATGGACGTTACATAGATCGTTTGAAAAGCACCAAATCGCCACAGATTCACAGCAAAGTGGCCTAGCGATATTCGATACATCTAAAATGCACGAGATAAAAGTTCGAGTATGGCGGGTTTCAGATTTACTTCTTTTTCTTGATAGTAAGCCTAGGTTCAAAGGCTCCATTATCAGCGAGTTGTCGAGAAAATGGGCGCATAATGCAGATGAATACCTATGCTTAGATTTTATACCGAAAGAAGCTCTGCTTAACTTCGTACCCTGCAACCAAATGGTGAACACTGAACAGGAACCTTACAAAATGTTTCTACGACCTTTCTTTCGAGAGAGCAAGAATTTAGCCCACTTCAAGACATTCGGGATGGAGAAACTTTCGGTCGACGATTATCACCACCTTCTATCAAGCTTCTTAGAGAGTCTGCTGGATCATGTTTCGCCATCAATTAATGGAGAGCCTTTAGTTGATCATCTTATCGATCAACTAGCTGATTATAGGCAGTGGGGATATGACCTGGCCACAAATCGTCTAAGTTTAAGGCAAAAGCTCGGGCGGCTTGTCAATAGAGAATATGCATTTGGCCTAGAGTCGTGGGTTTGGGATCCAAACTGTGCACGACCCTGGAAAGAGATCTGCTGGAACTTCTCTGAAATTTATCATGAGCGAGCTGAAAGCATGATAGTGGAAGGATTCTAGAAGGAGGGTATAGGATCTGGTACATAACTGCCACCTGCTCTCTCAACGTTGACACTTCATGTTTGCCATGGGGGCACTTCCCCACCTTATTTAGCCATCAAGCTACATGCTTTAAGCCTTTTATTTGGTCCTTTAAGCGCTGCTTTACGGTTCCACCTCCAGCGATTGCTTATTGAAGGCTACATTGAGCATTTTATGGTTTCGTGGCCCACAGCGTGCGAAGTGCGTGTTCACCAGTAATATGACAGTCATCTGTGATAAGATATTCTGATACGAGACAATACCGAAGCCTGGAGCAAGCTACTTTGGGCTCTTCCAAGGCGGCTTGGTATTTCTTGGCATTAACAATGGAAGTGTATGAGAGCCAGGCGCCGATTTTGAATTTCGCTGTACTTCAATTGATCGAGCATGGGTACGATCCAGGGTAGTCACACTGATTGCCTTCGACCTAAAAGGTGCATATAACGGGGTCAACAAGATCAGTCTCGGTGCTCAACTGCGGGCGAAAGGCATCCCGTTGAACGCCCGGAAATGGAACCGTAGCTTTATGGAGAGCCGACAAGCTAGTGTTACATTTGACGACTTTGAGACTGAAATCCTTTCTCTAGAATACACTGGGCTCGCACAAGGATCGCTATTTTACCAATTCTATTTGATTTCTTCAACTCAGATTTTGTAGATTAACCGATGGACAGTAATGGTGGAATATCTGTCTTTATGATGACTATTTCCGGTGGCGAACCAGTTTACCGGCCGAAGACAATATCAAGAAGATCCAGGAAGAAGATGTCCCACGGACTAAGAGGTGTGTGCGACGAATGGTTGTGTACTTCTCTGCGGAGAAGACTGAGCTAATTTATTTAAACCGACGCAAGAAAGTATATAGTGTAGGGCAGATCCTCATGAACGGTCAGCTTATTGAATCAGCCAATACAGCCAATTTCCTCGGAGTGATCTTTGATAAAGGGATGGGGTAGAAAGGATATGTACAGCAAGCAGTTAAGAGAGCAATTAGGATCGATATAGTCCTGGGACGGCTCCGACATCTTGGAATGCCTGAAACACTAGCGCCTTCAGCGCAACGCTGGCCGCAAATGACGCATCTCTATTGGATAACATCTGGTGCCCCGCTTCAGCGCTTGAGCCTCAGATGGCCAACGAATTACTCTGAAAATGCCCTATGTCTAAGTGATTATACTGTGAAAATGTACATTACCTTGTATCATTTCACTGTATTACCACCAGCTTCCAGTTCTTACTGTTTAACAGAGAGCTGAACGGACTTTTATTTCATCTAGAAGAGGCATGTTTGTTGGAACGAATACGATGTAGTTTAGTCCTTGAAATTAAGAGTATGTTGGCCTCCAAAAGCTGCTAGCCTCTGGAAGCAATCCTTAAATGAACATAATTGCGAAGTATAGTATATACATAAGCTAGACACTAAGTATCACCAATCATAACTCATGACCCGGGAACTACATTCCTGAGTATACCCGACATGGGAATTACGGTCCTGGGTATACCCGACATGGGAATTACAGTCCTGAGTACACCGGACATGGGAATCAGCTCATTCCAGGACCAATTATCCCAAGTCGGTGAGACTCCTAGCTCAGAAACGGCCAACCTAAGACCCAGAGGGATGTACGCCGCTAGACATATGGCCGATCTGGCCTGAAGCCCCAGTGAAAGATCGGACCGGGGCTATAAGCCGAAATCAGCCATAGGCTCGTGGTCTGATCGCCTAGAAGGTCGGAGGGGGTGGAGCAGAGGCCCAATGTGGTAGGCTCATGTACCGATGAACTGTGCAGTAAGATCGAGTGCGAAGGTCTAGTGGTCTAGCACCAGAAGCGCCAGACCCTGTGCTTCGGACCGACTTCATCATAGGGCGCCGGTCGTACGACCACCATAGACGGAGGACCGCCAACTGGCATCCATGGCGGGTGCCAGGCCCAGACAGTCGTCTGCCTACATGTTTGCGGCCCTTCTAGTCTCCCGACCGCCCAATGTAACGAAGGGAGGTCCTTGGCCTCACAGTTCCACGTCGCGTGCGATCGACCTCATCGTGTCTTCGTCCATCGCAAGCTCCCCCCCGAAGTGCATAAAGATGGTATTGGTGTCATCCTCAATGGCCGCCTTGAAGCATTGTGCGGGCGTGAGCAGCCGCAGATTCTTATCGTAGAACGTTGCCTGCCGGTTTCTCGCCTCCTTTCTCGCCACCCGTTCTACCTGCGATGGATCCGACCGATCAACGACCACCTCATGCGCCGTCTTCCAACACCCGTCGGTTTCTCGGACCCGGAACACGATCGTCACGGGCTGAGGAGTTGCCTCTGCCTGACGGGGCCGCACATCCTGCGCCCGCCGAGCGACGATCCGAGGCGTGAGTGTTTTGCGGTTGCGTCGCTCGCTCACACTCGAGGTGGGTGCGCTGGTCGCCGTCGGAGCTGGATCCTCCGGCGTCTGAACGGGTCCGGTCAACGCAGTGCCGGCGTTGGCTTTCACCCGCTTTCCAGGTTGGTCCTGCCCACGTGCTGGCTCATCACCGCCAACAGCCCTAAGTGGTGCTATAGACGCGACAAGCTGCCGGGTCACCATGAGATCCCTTCCAAAACTCATCCGGACGGTGAAACTACCATCCTCAATCGCTGCGCGAATGCACTCATCGACCGCAACTTTGCGAAGTTGGCCATCGTAGAAACGCGCATTCCGGTTGGGGTCCCGTGCATATCCGTCGGCGAGAGTTTGCGCCTCGGCAAGGTGATCAAGGCTCACCGACACCACATCCGTAGTGCTCCATTGACTTCGCTCGTAGACCTGAAAGGTTATCGTGACCCGCCGCTGGGCCTCTTCCATCTCTTGGGAATCCGCTTCTTCCAACGAATGCGGAGTGTCAAACAGGGAATCCTCCTCTTCCTGTCTGTCAATCGCTTCGCGTTGAGCCTGTTCGGGTTTGGGTGTATTGGCTGGGTATCGTTCGGTGTCCAGTGGAGAGGGGCCCGCGTCAGCAACACCGGCCAAGTTTTCGTCCCCGTCATCACTATTCCATATCTCATCTGCGATGGCGGCATCCCGAGTTCCTGCCCGATTAGGATCTTGATGCGCCAGTCGGTTCTTCGCCCGCAGTTTCCGCACGCCATCTGATTTGCGTGGTTGCGGACTGGTTCTCAGGCGCTGACGGGGAGACTGTGGGACATTCTCATCGTCCTGTGGACTACCACGCGAGTTCTCCATCGCACTGGGCACGGGGGGTTCAGTACGTGGCGGAGCAACTCCAGCCCCTGGTTCCGGATGTCCCTGCGTTGGATGATTGGCAAGGGGTACACTTTCATCCTTCAGCTGGCTTCCCTCGTCCCGCAATCGTGTAATCAGATCCGGCAAGTCAAGGGGAAGCTCAGTCAGAGGCCGGGGGATAGCCCCAGGTGTTTGTAGCTGGTCGAGAGCATCCGCGCGCTCCCGGGCAACTAGATCTTCTTGGGATTCTCCACCCGCTCCAGCGATGAGTTCCGTTCCGGGCGGAATTTGCTCTCCGACTGTTCCTTGCTGAGCTTCAGCTGGTAATGGTCCTCCAGAAATACGCTCCGCGCCATCCGGCTCGTCGACCGACCGAGTTACTTCCAGTTCAGTGTGCTCTGCGATGGGTTGCAACGGACCAAATCCAGGCCGTTGCTCCGCGCTTGGCTCCGAGTTGGTCATAGTACCCTGTGCGATCGACTGGCCTCGAGCGGCAAGCGATCTTTTTGTCACGTTGCAGTTGCCTTTCTGTGTAGCATCATATGGTTCCCATGTCGCATCCTTACGCACTGTGGGGATTGTTGGTGACTGAACACTTGACTGGTGTGATAATGTAGTTGGAATTCCAGCACGGTCTTCCACCGAGTCGGATTGGGTCAGTGCGGATGAACCCATGTCCATGGCCCCGTCCACTGCATCTGCTCCCTCGTCTGGTACGCTGGACATCTCCGTATCGTCTGGCGCCCCTGATATCGAATGAACCACAGCGGCTGTGTCCTCCACCCCAGGACTCCCACCCTCTGATCGGTTACGTAGGTCATCTTCATCGATCTCCGTATCTTCCGGTTCCTCACTGTCAGAATCCATTCCTCTGCTACCTGCCGGCGGTTGTTCGGCAATCTGCCGTCGAATCGGATGTTCTGCGTCAGACCTTTCGCAATCCATATCCATGACCTCAGAGATAGTAGACGCCGCTCTTATGGAACTTGATATGGAAGGCTCTTGGGGAAGAGGTGGGCCGTGCTCCACCGCCGGCTGTCTTTCTTGGTGTCGATGCCACCGATCTCCTTGCCTCTGATGTTGTTCTTCAGGGGTTTCCGAACGATCCTGACGGCCATGGAATGACGCCTCATCAGAGCCGTTTATCGACATATTGTCGTATGCCGGTTCCGACTCTGATCTCGGAACATCGCTGGGGATAAACAATGGTGAAAGAGGCTCGCTGGACGATGGATGCCCCGGAGAAGCACGTGGGGAGGTTGTTGGGGAGGGCTTGCCGAAAAAGGCGTAGTAAACGCTTCGTCTCACCTCCAGCGATGAGAGGTTTCTTTGCGACACCGTTGCCGAGTGTAGGGTGTCAAAGAAGATATGCGGACGGTCTAGTTGCTGGGTTTGCTCCTGAGGCACTCCACAGCGCTCCTTTAGCTGAATTGCCCGTCCCGTGATATACGCCACCGGTGCGGCCTCGTTTGGGATAGCGAGCGCAAAATAACCAGCAATCTGCTCAACAAGAGACTCGAAAGTCTCATGGTCATAGTGGTAGTGATCCGGCTTCCGTGCTTTGAGCAGGGCAGCCCGGGCAATCTGCTGGTCAGGTGATTGTCGTAGGATCGCCTTAATTGGTGGAGTATGAAATCCTAGCTGCTTGGCAAGGGTGGCCATTCCGTGAATCACGCTCTCGTCCGCCCTCGCTCGTGCCTTTGCCCGCGTGGGATTAGCCTTTGGGCCGCGCTGAAGATCCTTGGCCATGTCCGGGTAGTGTCGCATCGCGTACATCCAGATTTGACGATAACCAGAGGATATACGTTCATCCCTAGATCCAGGCTGTCGTCGGAAAGAAGTCTCCGATGTCTGGATTAGACAAGATCCGCTAACGCGACGGGATCGAAAGCTATGAACTAGCGCGCTTCGCACGGTCGGCTGTTGCTTGTTCAAAACAACCAGCCGTTTCACGGCGTTGGCACAGAGTTCCAGGTAGGAAATATCGCGGAAAAAGGTATGAAGGGAGGGGATGATGCCATCGCACATTTCATGGGTCCGGATCGTCTTCCATATGGCCGCACGTTCGGACCGGCTAAAGTTGGAGAAGACCTCCCCGCCGAGGATTTTCCCCTTCACCGTCTTCCGGTCAACTTTAGATGCACGAGGAGCATAAAGCTGCAGGGTGTCAACGGTGTGGAGGTCAATAAGGGTCATCCGAGTGCGGTCATGGTTGACAAGGGTTGCCCAAAAATTCTTCACATGTGTCAAGTAGTGAATGAGTTCCTAAGACAATAAGTCAGGGATAGCCTGCAGATGGCGACGAGTGGGACAAACTTCATCACACTTTAAAGCCAGGACTGTGTTTAACAACCCAAGGCTCATCCCATTCCAGAGCCCGGGGATCGCAAGTAACGCATCAAATGCTGCACAGAGATGTGTGTTATCTGGGGAAGTGAGCTGCCTCAGCCGCTTGGCTTTGTTCGGCGATAATCGGGTCCACCAACGATTCTGAAAGAGCGCGTTCGCCTCCTGCTGATACTGGCGGATTTTCCGGTACACTTCTCCATCAGTCGGAGCCTTTTCGTTTGCATATTCATCTATGAGTGCAGTTCTTAGATCAGGGCTTATGTCTACAAGAGAGGATTAGTATGGATTGGGAAATTATGCTTCTGAGATCAGACCATCCAGATATATATCCACCGTCCACCACCGGTCTGAGGGAGGTAAGGTTTCCTCAGCAGCTTTCAATCTATGTTGTCCATGGAGGCATTGTACTTGATGCCTACGAAAAAGAAGGCGGGGGTATTGCGGTTGACAAGTTTTAAGTTCTTCGGGGGTCAATCCTGCGGCATGGCATGCTCTTTCGAGGTGCTGCCTAAAGACAACAGCAGTCACGTGATTTCGAATATCGAGTCGTTGGCACCCATCTTTAGCAAAGATATCACGTAATCGTTCCACGTTCTTCTGGTCAATCTCACGGCTCATGAGTGGCTGGAGAGAGATTTGGTTAAGGTCGATTTTGGCGGTGCCTTGGAACTTTAGGAGTCGTTCTACGGTTAATCGCCGTTCGGTATCTGTCAACAAATCCATAGCTTTAAGTTCACAAGTGACTCCGGCCTTTTTTTTGTCGATGCTCGGAGGCGAGACAGAACTATTTATGTTCAGCGGAGTTGAAGTTTTGTGGTACTTGCTTGTACTCTTACTGGGGTTGTTGCGGGTTGAGCGCTGAAGCGCTGAAGCGCCAATTTCCCCACACATCAGCGCATCCCTCTTTTAAAGACCATACTTTTTTTTCCCATAAAGGAAGCCACCATCCGAAACGGATCCAGGAATATTGATCATCTTGTTTTCCTATAAGAACTTATCTCTCTGGTTGAAGGCATCACATACCATGGACGACCGGCCACTCACACAACTTTACGCCGAGTCTTTTCAGGCTAAACGGCCAATGCCCAAGTCAGTGTCCGCGCAGGAGTCTCAAGGTCAGGTTAACCACAAACCAACCAAGGGGACAAAGCAAGGGGAGAAGCAAGAAAATTCTAAGAATATACTTCTTGGCTATGCACAAGACGTTCCCCAGAGCAGCTCCCAAAGAGTGGGCCAGGCAGCTCAATCGCCCGTTATCCGGAGAGAGTCACCCTGGGGCACATTGAACGATCTTTTTACCTGTGATCTTGCAGGTCCCGTATCAATTGCCGTCCATGAAGAGGACCCTTCTAAGGTGATTGCTGTCCGTGCATTCTCCAAGAAGAAAGCAGATATATGGCTGCAGGTACTCCGGCAGACCCACCATCCCAACGTTATCTCTGCAAACGAAATCTTCAAGGACCATGGCATGACATATTTTACCGTTGATGACCTGCCTCTGACTTTGGAACACCTGGTCGCCTGTGATATATTCCCGTCTGAGCTACAGCTGGCTTCTATACTTGCACAGGTACGAAAACAGGATCACCGCATCAAGAAAAAGAGCGCTAACTGAAAGAGGTGCTTAATGGAGTATCGCACTTACTAGAAAATGGCTTTGAGCATCAATCCTTGACGTGTTCTAATATCCTCCTGGGGCAAGATGGAACTATTCAGATTGGTACAGATCGTTTCCACACCTACTCTTCCTCTTTACTTATGGTCTTGCATAGGGGCTTTAGAGCACTGTATCGAACGCGAGCCACAACAATCTCAGACGCAGATTCTCCGATCGTTAGCAAATATCACAATGTTTCTTATGCAGAAGTATCTGAAGCCTGATGGTGTGATTGGGATTGACGGTACCCGTTGGCAGTCTGACTCATTAGAGTTCCTGTCAGCAACGGCATCGGTCGCAACCATCCAAGACTTAAGAAAGGTCAGCTGGACGTCTTATCTACATTGATAATCGGTATCTTACGAATAAACAGCATTCCCTACTCACGAAGCACCGCTGGTCTGCAGGCACGCTAGTCGGGCTTGCCCGTCTCTGCCTTATCACTACACGCACTTTTATCACGAAACCATGGATCCAAAATTAAACGAGATAGAAGACAAGGACATGTCCTGAATATTTTTAGTTATCTTATCTGGGCGAAAGCAAGTAGTATTTCGTATAATTTCAAACCGGTTAATTTAAAACATTATGCAGAAAAGGAGGAACACTACGCTAAGTAAAGACAGAAGCAGCGAAATCAGGATGGTACGGTCAGAAATTGGGAAGAAACTCAGACATTTTCTCCTTTGCAATAGACTCGGCATTTATTGCCAGCCATGTCTCTTCCGTTGTCTGGTCTGTCAAGGCTTCCTGGTCCGCTGCATAGGCATACGTTAGTTCCTCTTGTCTGACAAGGACATTATTATCAGCCAGAACAACCGGGCGGAGATCAACTGCAGGCACTCCCAGTATGATTGCCTTTACCACAGGTTCCAGTGAATGAAAAAGACGAACGCTACCCGGCCGGGTGCGCAAGACAAAGGATATAAAAACATTGAGCTGGCCGACACTGAAAGTCTCCTTGATACTACGGGTCTGGTTAGTTGACGAAAGGGATGTCGCCGGAGTACATACATAGTGCGTATGGCATCACCACCATGCAACAAGATACCGGCGCCCAAGCACGCTGCAAGCGTCCAACAAATTTTTCCTCGCCGCACATGATAGCCGGTGATATTGTCACGACGAGACTTTGATGGTTCCTCAGAGCAGCTATTAAGCATTAACGTAGCAACAGAGGCTCTACCCTGATTCATGTGTTTCTCCAACCACTTGTAGTTGAGATAAAATAATGTTTGCGCTATGTGCTTCGCGAAGGGGCGAAGAACAATTTTTTTTCCCTTCACGGCTTCAAGTAGTCTATAGTAATTAACAGCCCCTTTTAGGCCCATCCACACAACAGGAAGTCCGAGCGCGCTTAATGAGGAACATGTATCTGCTTTGCCGAGTCCTAGAAAGGGCTGCAGCGGTCTGAGAGGGTCCTGTGCGAGAATTCCAGCTTCCGCTTGGAGGATTTGCGTAATTTTACTCTGTTCGAGGAGCTCTGTGCCATCTTTCCCAAATCTGCACAACTCTAAGCATCGGGATTTTCTCCGTCTCGGAATGTCAGGACTCAGAGGCGTGAGTGACTCTACCGCTGGAGGAGATTGAGAATAAGATGTAGATGGGGTCGGATAACATGAAGTCTCAGTATCAGACCCAGGAGGCGTAGCAGGTCCCGTGGGTGTCATTACTAGGGATGAACAAGGGCTACCAATCGACAATGGGGTAGCAATGGACCGGTACTGCGTTATCCTGTCAGCAGGGCTTGTTGGGGCTACCGACCGACACACTTGGGGCGAATGGACAGAGGGAGAGGGTGTCGGATAAGTTAAAGCATCGAATATGCGAGACGTCCCCGCTCCCATGAGTGTCACTACGTGCTCCGGGGTAGAGAATTCGGTGGTATTCTGGTCTTCCGGTAGCGCTATGATTTGGTCCCATATCTGATCCAGCTCGTCGACGGCGTGGGGGCGAAGGTTCTCAGGGCTCGACAATGCGTGATCGCTGGTCAGCAAGGAAGGGTCAATGGAAGTAGGTGGTGTGCAGAGCGAAAGGTCTGTGTTATAGCTTCCTATGGGATCAACACATGGTTAGACTGAATAAGAGCGGAAAGTTAGAGATGGGCACAAGCCTAATAATCCTAGAGTGTTCACTTCAGCCTTTGTTTGGTTCTCCTGCACCCTAAAGCCTTCGATCATCTTGGCCTCCTGAAGCCACTGAAGAACCCCGACTAACTGGACCCAGCTCAGTTTCCGGATATCGTCAAAATCATCCCCGAGGGCCCGGCCAAGCTATCACAAGGTAAGAATATACCCATGGTTAGTTCTAGAGGACTCACCTTGCTAAGCTCCGAGTCGTCTAGAACATGGGGAACTACCCCTAGCACTGATTGCTGTGACAGATAGTGAGTAGTCAGACAAGCACCAGAGAAATACCGAACTCACGTCTATTGCAACCGACACATCATATGTCTTCAGACATCCATCCCGAGCATTCGATGATTGCCCAGCCTGGGTTGTTAAGATGTGCCATCGAATATGGCCCCCTTTTCTCGCTCCTTCTAACACGCTCGAACTCTGTACCACGTAAAGCGATAGTAACTGTCTCAAATTCCTACCAAACCGGTTGACCAACTTGACTAGCGTAAGTATCCACTTCAATGAAGCTTAAGGGTAATCTACTGACATCAGAGCAAGTGTCCTCATCCAAACTAAGCACCTCCGTTGGATGAATCTGCGACGCGAGATGTGAGCGGTTTGGAACCACGGACGAGGGTGCACTTACAGGAAGGCAGAAAGAAAGAGATGGCATTTCAGCGGGCCAGCCGCAGAGAGAGTGGGATAACTAAAAGAGAAGAGCGGTGGGTCGCGGCTAATTTAGCAGAGGCTATTACGGAAGTGATGCTCGGTCGGAAAGAGCGAAAGCACAGGGCGGGGAAGAGGAAAGCATCGTGGAAAGAGGGGGAAGTAACTTCTATTTATATGAAGAAGGAGCCAAAATCGGCCTCAGAAAGGTGAGTGCTGTAAAGATGGGCAAAATGGCTAAAGATGTTGAAGAAAGAGAGCGTTGGGAGCAGAATCAATGGTCTTTGTCGAGAAATCGTGGCCCTTGGCCATGAGTTTGAGGACTTGCTTGCGTTAGCCCCACCGTTAGAGTGCCGTCACTGATCGGTCCCTGCAGATCCAGGCTCAGGCACATTTCCGTATTAAAACAAAAATAACAGATCCTTCCCCTTCTCTCCACAAAACTGCTGTCTGAGTCATACAGTATCTGGAGTCTACCAATCTTTGCTCTTCCTTTTTTTTCTTTTTCCTTGTTTTTCTTTTCTTTTCTTTTCTTTGCTTCTTTTTCCATTGCTCTCACTCTCAATCTCTGCTTTTTTTCCTTTTGCTTTTGCTTTTTTTGGTTTTATTTTTTTTTTCTTTCCTTTCTTTTTATTTTCTTCTCTTTTCTTTTTTTTTAAGCTTTTTTTATTTTTCTCTTACTCTTGGCATTTTCTCTCTTT
>NW_022475164.1:16342-20540 GCF_009193445.1 Aspergillus pseudotamarii | reverse complement strand
AAATGGTTGGAAATGATTGGGCAGCTGGAGGACATCTATAAGGAGGACTATCTTCGGCTGAACATACCTCTTCGAGATATGCCTAGCGCCATCGATACAGTCGAGGTGATGGAGGAATACCGGAACCTTGTTACCATCTCCCCGGGAAGCGCTCGGATGGCGAGAGAGGCGGCGACGGCGTTACTTGTGTCCCGATTCTATTTTGTCCTTGAAACTTTACCGGAAGATACTGTCACACCGTTTTGGTGCTATGGGACCATACGGTGCAAGGGTCGTGCGAAGCAGGTGGTCGATACATTGGGGCATCTCCACCCTCAAGGCCTAGATTATTTAACTGACTCTGAAACCATAGGGCCACTAAAGGGACTAAGTGAACTCTGTTCGGCTTGTGGACGATACTGCCGGCCGGTATCATTCCTTGTCGCCCATCCAGATAAGGTCGTCAATATTTACCTAAAGACACCCACAAAAAAGAGATGGAGAATAAGCGGCTTTCCTGAGAGTATGGCATCATTCACTGGATGCCAGCAGTTGTATGCGCCATTTGGCCGTCGTGATCATGGTCGGTTGGGCTCCTCTCCATGTAGCAGTTGTGATGGACGGGGGAGACCCACTCACGGGATGAGGCGGAAACGTTCGTCGGGGAAGTCTTGGAACAGTCCCACTAAGAGGTTTCGTTCCACGGATGCAGATCAGGACGAACTGAAAACTAGTCGACTAGTTAGGTGCGTGGGGCGAACGTAGATCGCACCTAACCGCGCTCAACATCTGTCGGGAGTCGCCGCCACTCCTTTTTCTTTTCTTCTGGATATTTTTGTTTTATTTTTTGTTTATTTTTTTTTTATTTTTTTATTGTGTTTTGGTACCTTATTTTATGTTTCTATTTTTCCACCAATCAAGTATTGTTTATTGTCGGACTTAGGAACTATGAAACGTGATGAGAGCTGTATAATAAAGGGTCTCAGGCGCGCAGATCCAACAAGGTTGAAGTATCTGTTCTCGTCTTTCCTCGTGTCCTCAGCTCTCCTATCCTCTCTAACCAGCGAAGCCATATCCATTCTTAGCTTCTTCCACAAGCAGAAACGATGGGAGGTCCGGACCCGGGACGGCATGAGCGCAAAACATTCAGGAAAAGAAGCGGCACCTTGCTAGGCAAGGCACATGAGCTTGCGGCCCTTTCCGGGGCAAATGTCTACGTTATAATCGATCATCCGCGCGCTACAGTGGAGTATAATTCTGTCGGAAACAGGAACTGGCTTCCATCTGATGAAAATCTTGTTGGTGTACATACTTCCATTCTAAATGGTGATTCTGACTGATGTTCCTAGGAGAGCATATACCCCAGTCTACAGCGGCTATCCTTTGCCGACATGGAGAAGGCAAGGGGAAATTCCAATGGAGAAGAGTTAACACAGTTGCTCCAATACATTGAGTACAGGTCTGAACTGCTTCAGTCACTCGGTCAACAAATGCAAGAAGGGCAAAGTTCTCCAACGGCGGGTACACCTTACCATATCCCTGAGCGCAACAGCGATCGATTCTGCGATAAATAGGCTCCACTGCTCGGCGACTCTATTAGGTGTCGCAGCTTAGTCATGGCCGTGGTGTTTTGGAAATAGGGAACATGAGAAGCTAGCGGGTAGTTCGCAGGAATATATATATATATAGGATAGGTGCCAAGAGTGACTTTCTATCCTCTCTGTACTGTAACTATCTGTCTGACATATAGAGAAAAATGACCGGCCTAGCTATGGAACCATTGACAGAATTTATACCGTAGTCACCAGCGGTATCGTCATCTCAAACATGACACGGAATAGCCACGGTGCATGCTTGGGTATTTCCTAGCGGCCAAAGCCGGCCCCAAATAGGATCGCAGGAGCCCTAAGACGTATAAGACGTGCGGGGGAACACTGGCCAACATACAAGTTATCCGAGAAGGTGATTGACATGGACCACCAGAATCCCCAGCTAAAGAACCTTAATCGTGCCTCATGGAGGTCACAATGTCGAAATCACCTTGCGCAACACATCTGTAAGGCTGCGACTTTATGTTCACAACCTTTTCACTCACTGTTAGGGACAGGGGAACAACTCGGAATCCAACTGAAGCCCGAGGAAGTAAGGCTAAAGTCCACTGAGGAGTTACAATACGTATGGAAGATTGATGATCCTTTACTTGAACCTGTGTTTGACAAGCACCTGAGCAAACACTCGGTGGGGGTATACATGCAGTTGTCACGAGAGGTCGGCAAGTCTTTCCATGCTGTTCGTTATGAAGGGATAATTCAGGTGCAGAATTTCCGTTTCCAATGATCTCTATAGATTCTAATATATAGCGGATCAGCGGCCGCCGAAGCCTCTACTGCATGAACAATATGAACAAGTCAAGGAAGAAAAAACTCAGCTCCTTATAAAGTTACAACAGGCGGAGAAGGATATAGTGGCTCTGGAATTGGCGAGGGCTGAAGCGAAAGAAGATGTGCAGGCCTACGAGACCATGATTCATGAGTCACAATTGGCTCTAAATCTTCATCAACAGGACATTCAGCACTGGATCATGGTGGCAACATACTATCAGGGAAATTACACACGACTTGCCAATGCACTAAAGTACTTGATTGCATTTGCCCAAGGTGTTGAATCTGAAGCCTCACCTCTCCTACCTGAATGAAATTTATTCCCCAGGCCCTAATCCGTGCCCGGAAGGAAACAGTGATGAGCATTCATTACCAATAATCCCATGGACATGGGTAGTTGTCTGCTACTATGAAGCTATACGAAAGAGGTTGACAGAGGATATGGACACTTAGACTATTTCTCGCGCTGTCATGCCGTAAGGAAGATAGTGCACTCATTTTTTATCAGGCCTATAGGTTGACTGCTAGGCGCTGTATTGAGAAAGGATAAATTATTATACAACTATGTTCTGCGTTCCTGCTTTTCTGAACTTGCTCGCTTCTTCTTTTACTGTTTGTTTTAATTAGTTACATTGAATGATATTAAATATAACAGTCCAAGATAAACTGAGCGGATGATGTCAATGATCTAATTACATTTGATACAATATGATTTCAACGGAAAGGTCTTCAAAAAGCAAACAATAAAAGCACAATCTGTAGGGACCTGGCCATTTGCTCAAAAGACAGAGGAGCAGAAGAGTTGTGCGTTAATGTTGTAGGTGTGGACATTCTTGGCCACGTATGTGTCATCGTGCGAGGTAACTCGTAGACCTGGCTAGCCTGGCCAGAAGAAGAAACATACGTGACAATCGATGTAATCGGCTGTTCTTCAGAGAACATAGTTGTTGGAGTAGGTGTCGGTTCGCAATAGTTATCTCGCTGACCGAGTACTAACCAGCGAGGCCAGAAAGGGAGCTCCACCTTCTCGCTTGTGTTTGTTTGGTGGGAGAACAATGAACATGTTACCGTGGAGTGGACATACCTGATAATGATTAGCTACTGTATTAAGGATAATTTAGTATGACATACTGAACATGTGCTAGTAAGCATACACATAGAATGGTAAAAGAATGTTTTGTTTTCTGCATGGTCCTTGACTACGCATCAAGCTGTTGAGAGCACCTCTATCATACTATAACTTGACTATAGTGATCCTGTGAGCCTTGGAATAAACCACGTTGACTTACTTTGCGACCCCATTTCCCGTTGCGGACCCAAAAGGTGCCAGTGGATCACTGTTCTAGAACTAAGGCCTTTCAACGATTCCCAAAAGGTCCCGCTTCACACGTATGCTCATCAAGGGATAGCTGGCCCGCGGAACTTTTTCGGGCTGCAGACGGGCTATATATGACCTCTATTTCCGGCCATTTTGGTTCATTATCCACCCCTTCGGTAACCTTATATGTTCAAGTTATAAATAAGAATCATAAACGAATATGCCAAGCAAGAAAAACAAAAAGAAAGCCCGCCGCAACACCGCTCGACAGCAGAAGAACGACACAACGGATGCACAAGATGAACCACCAGTCAATAAGCCAGTCGATGGCAACGACCTGGATAAAGAGGAAGACGAAGACATGGATGACCCATCCCCAACACCACCGCTAGTACCGGAGAACAGACCTGAAGTCGGCGATTGGGTAATAGATATCATTCGCAAATTCACCAAAGACCGTGGCGATGATGTGATGAATAAGCTGTTCTTGACAGATGAACCTAGTTTCAAGGACGTGCAT
>NW_022475164.1:7609-13562 GCF_009193445.1 Aspergillus pseudotamarii | reverse complement strand
GTTGCTAAGTGGCGATTCGCTATTGCTTTCCTCCTCGGGGTATGTGGAAAATGGGAACTCCACAGGGGTGGTTTCCGCTGATCCTGCTGTTTTAAGGTGCGCATCTACCCGGTTGACGATTAAGTCAAGGTTAGTCGTATGCGATATCGGTCTCTGGTTTAACAAACACATTGCAGTCAGGTTAAGATGCTGGTAAGTTTCAACAATATCCGGAAAATCATTGGCAATGTTCGTAGCCCGAGCGATCAGTTGGCTTTCTTTAGTATGATTGTTATTTCTGCAAGGTGAATGAGTAAGTGCGTGGGCGCAATGTTAGGATGCTGAGGCGCATGTACACATACATTTCTCGTTCGAGCTTCTTGGAACAGACCAGAAGCGCGCCAAAGGAGAGCCGAGTCGCCACCAATAGCCATCTTCTAGCGAGCCTGTTTTCTTTTCGAAACCGTAGTTTTCTCACAGAACGTAACTCCTCTTCGACTGTCTCCCAATCACTGTACATTTCAGCCAGCGTAAGGTTGATGGCAAGGCCATCAACGCGTTGGCCTCGCTTCTGAGAGATTCTTTGACCTCCCATTCTTTCAAGCTTCAGCAGATGCATACGCCTGATAACATGAAGATATTGAACAATTTGAAAAAGACGTAAGTAAACTTCCTGGGCCATGCGCAAATGAGCTAGAGGATACAGAGTGTCGTACTCATTTCGGGGCTTTCCCTCAGATCCATATGGCAAGGGTGTATTGGAGAAAAGGCCATAGTTTTCCCAGCTTGGGAGGAAAATTCGAAGGAAGCCAGGCGCTCGGCTATCAATAAGGTCGTTCGCAGATTCAATGACACTTATCCCCCCGATAGGCATAGCACTGGGTGAACTCTTGAAGTAGACATTAGGGCACTGGAACCGAAATATCTCCAACAAAGATGGCTCCGGCAAGGCTAGTTGACTCGAGTCCATCGTTCAGTAATCACGAAGCTTGCTTTCAGTGCGTAATGGATCAAAATGTCATTCACAGGGATTTATCGAGAGTTTAGTGTAATGAAATACTTTGGTAGACGTTTAGTTGATTGCTATACCCGCTCAGATCATTTAGTAAGTACATATGTTCACACTATGAGCTATGGCATAAATCGAGGCCTTTTTGGAGCCACTCTATGGAGGAATGGAAACAATGTGGGGTTCAAGCCGCTGCGAGCCAATTTCGGTCCGCAGGAAGTAACCGCTAGTGGAGACCAAGACGTGATCCCCAATGGTAATGTGGAACCCACGTAGCAGAACAATGTAGGGGCAACGGACGCGGAAAAGGCTGGGTCGTCTGCGACACCATAGTGTGCAGGCTGTTCTAGCCAGACTTCCACCACGGAATAGAAAAGACTTTGATACCTGCCACGGAACCCAGCCGTCTGACCAATTGCATTCCTATTTAGCTTCTTTGAATAATGCCCACAATGTCACTTGCAGAATTACCGACTGAATTATTATGTTTTATTATAGACTACGCCCAGCTCCACGGAAGCTTAGGAAATCTTTCACAATCTAATTGGAGGATTCGGACTCATTGTGCTCCCTATCTGTTTCACACAATCAATATCGCTTTCTCGGTGGCTAATTTCAAACGTCTACGTCAACTATCCAAATCCTACATTGCTCAGCATGTGAAGGCCATCCGTTACGAAGCCCCGGAGCTCATAGACCCTCGTTGGTTTTCAATGCACCCGCAAAGTATTCATATCATGCTAATCTCTAGATAGATATCGAAGCATGGGATTATTTTCGCTCCTGCGTTTACACACCATCAGAGTATAACAGAGATCAGAGAGAGCTCTGTTGGAACTTCCACGGCAGAAGAGTCTCATACAACATGATATACTCATATTTTGCTGAGCTAGCCCGTGAACAGCAGACTATTTTAACGGAACGTATAGATTCTATCACATTGGTTCAATGCATTCCTCGCTTCTTGCATCTGCAAAGTATCGAGTTGCCCTTTATTGATAGCACTAAAAAGCCGTTTTGCTGGCTCTCAGGCCGCCTATTCGTTGGTTGGAGAGATTCCTACCCTGTCCACTTTGAGACGGTTATCGATGCTATGGTAGCAGCAAGGCGCAATGGGATTATAGTGCGGAAATTCAAAGTCTCTGGATTTTATTCGAAGATTTCTATGCCAGGCACAAGTCTCTTTAGAAAGGTTATGGAAGCACTGCACAATGTTGAAGACCTGCGACTTGTTGATAGTTCCAGGCTTTTGAATTTTATGCGGCAAGTTAGCCTTCCTTCTGTTCGTCGTCTTGAACTAGCGAAATGTTGGCTATCAGTCAAAGATCTTGAGGAATTCTTCCGCGTACACTCAGGAACACTCCACTCTTTGCACCTCGAGGATACATGGTTACCTACGGAAACCGTTCATGAATGGGGGATTAGTTTATGTTCAGGAAGCATAGAAACAATTGTGGATAGGTTGGCGACTATTCGAAGGTTGGGAACCTTGCGCAGGCTTACGATTAATGAGAAGGCAAGCGGCTGCTGCTACCAGTACAAGGAGCTATTCGACGGGATCTCGACAACTTGGAGTATAGAATAGTGAATTGATTTAGGAAAGAGTCCTTATTATTGGCACCGAACAGGCAATATAAAAGGGTTAAGATGGTGTTTGCCTCTGGCATTATTGCCTACGGGAGGTACACAATCATTGATAATCTAGCTACTTGTCGAGAATCAAACATCTTGTAAAAGCTTACTGGCCAGAACAAAGAATTCAGCCGTTACAAATATAATGATTTTTTTGGTAACATCTTAACAAAGCTCACTTCAAAAAGAGCGCTTAGTGTTGGATGATATGGGGTTACACCGTGTTATGGACATAGACACAGTTAAAGAGAGATATCTGCTCCAAGGGCTATTTTAGGTCCTCCAAAAATGGGACAGTAAAGTGGGAGCTGTCCGTACATAGCTGGTCCTCCCTTGGTTCAGGCTTCTATTGTTCTATACCTGGGCATTACTAAGCTGGTTTTCTCTCTCGAGGTCGTGGAATTTCCCCATCGGTTCTATCGAAGCGATGCATTGGCCCTCCACCGCCAACACCGTAGTATTTATATCTCAATACGCTCTACTATCTGTAATACTACGCCTATTTTAGAAGGCCACCGAAGTGTAGATACCCCAGTATACAATAATTATTATCTGGACCAACCCAAATAGGATGAGTGTCATGTCAATCTTCTCCAACTGCTAAGTTAGTAGATGCGACAATGCGAGTCCTTGTCTTCAGTGGAAATATTTAATTGTGTTCGTGCTCATGGCACTCGCGGAAATTAGCCCCACTATTTCGCGGACCCCTTAGGGACTGCAGCTTGGCCATAACCTTTCGAGGGCGTATATAACTGGGCGATAGTGACACAGACGCCCTCCGTCCTATACAATGCATATGGTTACCAGTGGTTTCTAAACATAATTCACAATATGGTTATCGAAAATTTTAATGAATTTATACAGTCTGTCGACAAGGTTTACGCCGTTGTATTTGCCAGTTTGTTTGGCATTCTGGTATTCTACAACATCCTAAGTGGATTGTATACCATGTTTTCGAGGTGTCGATACTATCATCTAAGAAGGCTGATGTACCAAATACCTTTTCGAAATATGTTTAGAATACCGTCACTTCAGCGTCTAGTTCTCACAACAGCATATCTAGTGGGGACAGGTGTCTGCAACTTTGTGGGCGTCCAATCTCTGCCAGAAGCAGGATCACGGGCAGCTCGCCTGTCATTGATTAACCTCATGTCTTTGTTCTTCTCTGGGGGCAACGAGTTTGGCGCACGCCTTCTCGGCGTGTCACTTGGGACGTATGGAGCCTTTCATCGGACTGTTGGGTTTGTCACTGTTATTCAAGCCACCATCCACGTTGTGATCATTGCGAAGACGAGATCAATTTCTGCATCGGATAACTTGCAGTTCTATGGTATCTTGGTATAGTCTCCCTATTCTTCATATATGTCTAAACAGAACTGACAAACACCGCCGCAATAGGCAGCAAGCATGTTTCTTTCCCTTGTTATCTTACCTTTAGTCAGGAAAAGAGTATACGAGGTTTTTTTAAGGACACACCAAGGATGCGCAATAGTGGCGCTTTATGCCATTTGGCAGCACATTCATATCATGCAAAGCACTGATGCCTGGGTGTATCTTCGGGGGTGTGCCATTGTTTTCATTGTGTCGTTCGGAGCACAACTAATCCGTATACTCTTTCGAAACCTGGTTATTGGGAGAAAATGCACAAAGCTCACATTGCATACATATGGGGAAAACATTGCGCGCTTGACGTTAACCCTTCCTCGGCCATGGGGTGTGCGAGCTGGGGAGCGTGTTGTACTCAGCATCCCTTCGATCGGGCTATTCTATCTGGTGCAGTCGCACCCTTTTGCAATTTGCTGGTGGGAAGACGATGGCACCGAAAAAGCAGTTTCTGTCTCACTTCTTTTCCGGCCACGTTCCGGCTTTACCCGAAAGATTCTCGATCGTCTTGAGCAAGATCGAGAATATACTGTATGGATTGACGGCCCGTTTGGTCCAGCATCTATCAGCTCATATGGCCTTTGCGGCCATATGGGAAACTATGGACATGTTTTCATGGTAGCTACCGGCATCGGAATTGCCGCACAGCTCCCCTACATCAAGGAACTCTTAAAGCAATATCGCCAGGCGCGAATTCGAACTCAAAGGATCTCTCTTGTATGGCAGTTAGAACAGGAAGGAGACTGGGAGAGTGTCCACGACTGGTTACAAGTACTAGTAAAGGAGGACGAGGGATATGTCAGTATTTTTGCTTCTGTTTCGAGCAAGGGCCTTGCTGATACAGTTGCAGTTACTTAGTGTCACAATCTACGATGCCTTAAACCCATCATTAAAAGGAGGTCTGCAGCGTTTCGGGTATCATGACCTGATCGAAGTCCATGGTGGAGAGCCGAACTGGGAGCAGCAGATGTCGACTGAGATGGAAAAGCAGAAAGGCAACATGCTCGTAGCAGGTAGCCTTGACCAGTCACCTATTAAATATATCCAGCGCTAACCACGTTTCCAGTATCTGCTCGTCGTCCTGTGCGGGATCAAATGTTGCAACTGGTGAGGGAGAACATCATATGCGGTGTAGAACTTTTTGAGCAGGAGTTTCAGCCATGGACTCGAAAGAGCAGTTGGTGGTCATACCTTATACCATAGAATATGCTAGAACGACACAATATGTGCCTTTGTATGCTAAGTTAGATGGGGCGACCAGCAAATAGTGTGGTGGCCAAAACGCTCCGCTACAATTCAAGGTATATCATTACAGTCTCTGCAGACATCCACAACCATTTATGTGAGGAGAATAGCCGCGTACGGATAATAGCTACGTACGGAGAGTAATTGCATATGGAGAATAGTTGCGTACAGAGAGTAATTGCATATGGAGAGTAGTTGCGTACGGAGAATAGTTGCGTATGGAGAATAGTTGCGTACGGAGAATAGTTGCGTATGGAGAATAGTTGCGTACAGAGAGTGATTACATATGGAGAGTAATTACATATGGAGAGTGATTGCATAGGGAGAGTAATTGCAAATGGAGAGTGATTGCATATGGAGAGTGATTGCATAGGGAGAGTAGTTGCGTACGGAGAATAGTTGCGTATGGAGAATAGTTGCGTACGGAGAATAGTTGCGTATGGAGAATAGTTGCGTAAGGGAGTGACTCCGTAAGCAACTAATCTCCATATGCAATCACTTTCCATATGCAATCACTCTCCATATGCAATCACTCTCCATATGCAATTACTCTCCCTATGCAATTACTCTCCATATGTAATTACTCTCCATATGTAATCACTCTCTGTACGCAATCACTCTCCATTTGCAATTACTCTCCCTATGCAATCACTCTCCATATGTAATTACTCTCCATATGCAATTACTCTCCCTATGCAATCACTC
>NW_022475164.1:0-7289 GCF_009193445.1 Aspergillus pseudotamarii | reverse complement strand
GTACGCAACTATTCTCCATACGCAACTATTCTCCGTACGCAACTACTCTCCATATGCAATTACTCTCCGTACGTAGCTATTATCCGTACGCTTCCTTATATGTTATACTAACGTGAAGGCTACCAAACATAGTCTCGGTAAGCGTGTCCCCGAGCTCCTATGGTAAGCTACATAAAAGTCACAAGAAACCTCAAACGCATTTCATCACGCGTGATATGTAATCTACGATGGCTTGTAACTTTCTGCGTCTCACTAAGAAGCTCGCGGTGCAATTTATCCTACATGGAGTAATATAGACGCCGTGGAGGCCACTCAACCTTATTTCCCGAAGCGTATACTATAGCAATAGTAAATACTGAATGCAGCAAAAGGAACCGTCGTTATCTGTTGGCGAAAAACCAATGAGTGATCAAAATATCGAAGGTACTGAGGGATTAAAGTCTTATGCTCGACGGCGAGTCACTGGCCGCTGATCATGTTCGTCTGACGTATTCCGCCGTTTACCAGTGAAGACATCGTGCCTCGATATGTATTCTTCCAAGTCTTCACGTGTTATTCCACCTTCGCGGTTTTCAAGTTCACCGGGCTTGGATTTTGTTCCTACTAGTAATAATCTGCTTTGAAGAACATCCTTCAATGCAGTATCTGGTGCCTCCGATCTAAACGCATCCCCATCGAGAAGTAGAAAGTAATGGTCCAGTGCCAAGTCGGTAAGGCTTAGTCGAATGTTCAGCTCGTCATCTGAAAAAAACTTATAATACTCTCGTGAGTTGAATAGGTAAAAAACAACCACACTAGAGTTATTGCTTTTGTACCATGTGGTTAGGATCTCTTCTGCCTTTCTGTGGACAGAAATAGGAATCCTTGTGCAGACCGGGCCTTTGCATATCTCATCCTCGAAACCCGCGGCTAACGGCACTGACTTCTCGACGCCATCCATTTGTGCATGATGTGGTTCAGGCGGGTGAGGGTGGAGTTCAACAGGCGATAATACAGATGATGCATCGTCTATGTTCTCTGGATCCTCATCTATTGGATACTGCTGGCAATTGTCAACTAACGTTTCCTCCTCGGATGGTAGTTGATTGGTAATATGCTGGACTGGTGTCTCGATGTTCAGTGCCGCCGTGGTAGCAGGCTGCTCACCACGTAGGAGTTCAATCATGGGGTGCCTGCCGAAGAAAGACAAGAATATGTCTCGCATTATGGCAAACGATGTTGGATAGTGCTTCGCCTCTTGATCAGGGCAATAAATGTACTTTATGAAAAGAAACTTGCGATCGTAGAGATACTCTCTCTGAAGGGGGCGACCTGCCCGCCTATCGGGCCTTTCCTTATCCCAATTGACGGCATGGTCCGGCATTAGAGGTGCAGCGGACTGTTTTTGCTCGACATCGAACATTTCACGAAATTTCCTTGCAATGTAATTTACTTTGCTGTTCGCCTCGGGACCTATTACGTCTCTCGAAAGTGTTTCACATATATACTGAAAGGCAGGCAGGTTCGGGTTCCTGTAAGTGTTCTGATGGTCCCTCGAAATATCGAAGCCGAATTTTCTCGCTGCACTGGACAACAATGGCCTCCCGCGAACTTTTAGTAGCGGTTGAACACTGTCTTTGCCGTTTGTTCTTCCTTTTCGAGGCTCGATAAAATGTCGGAATGCTACCAACCAGAGCTGCAGCAGGCTAATCAAAGATGCGAACTCTTCGAGTTTCTCGATGGTGATCCCAGAAGGCAATTTTACTTCCTCGAATCGGGTTTCAGATAGCTGTACACAGCAGGATCCGTTCCATCCTGCCCAGGACCTTAACAGAAGGTCCTGAATTGATACCTTGTTCCTAGTGGAGCAGATATCGCGGATCGCGCGTGCAGGACCGGAGAGTAAGATGGCGTCTTGAAAGAAAGTGGAGAGGGTGAGTATCCTTCCGGGCACTACGAGCAGGCTCTGCAGCACACGGTCCCGGTCCTTAGAATTTGTCAGCCTGGGGAACAAAGAAGCCTGACAACTATCATTAATAGCATCGACGATTTTTTTTTGATCATCCAGAGAATACTTCGGCATCAATCCTTCCAGAAAGCCAACAGATTTTGGGTCAACCAGAAACGCCATATCTCCGGGGAAAAGGCCAGACCAGAGGTGATAGATATTTGTCAAGTAGGAAACCATGACCTGCCTCTCATGAGCAGTTTATAATATATTGATGGATAAAGAACGATGGTATACCTCGTTGCAACGCGGATTGAACATGTACTCTAACTTCCGGTACGTGAACGTCTCCCAGAGCCCCTGGTAGGGAGCGAGGTCCGCCAGCGCCCCTCGCAGAGGAATATTCGAATCTACCTTTTTGACATAGTGGTAGTCCGTATCAGATTTGAACCTGTGCCGCCAGCCCTCTGATGTACATGGTGCATAGTTGCAGAGCAAGTCGCGGAAGGCCTGGGCATCCGTAATATTTGCCTCGATAGCATACTGTGCAGTAAGATGAATCTGCAAGTGGAGTGGTAGAGCTTTTTGCGCATTATGATCAGAAATTTATGTTAAGGTTCGTCAGGGGATAGTTCCTTACAATTCAGGTATAGCCTAGCTGTCCACCACTTTTCTCCAGGCGGAAGAAAGCGCCGGGCCGCCTCAAGAAGATCCCGGCCGCGCAAGCACGGGAGAACAACGCTTTTTTCAAGCATAAGATGAGGTGGGTTTTGTGAGAATGACAACCCTTCTCGCGCTATGCCCGTATCCAAAATCGCCCTGTTTAACTGGTCCTCAGTGATGACAGCTATAACGAAGTGCTCTGGGTCCAATCGAGAACACTCGTCTAACGTGAAACGCTTAGAATACCATTTGACATTCTCTTCTGTATCAAATTCATGCGACAGTTGCTGGAGAGAGATTTTGGCAAACCCCACGAAGTGCTTTTGTACTTCTTGAGACTTGGTGTCTATATTCTTGTTAAGCCAGCCTGCTCCACTCATAATGTATGATTAAATCTTTCACGCCTGGGTAATTAGTTACGGAAGGAAAGGGAAAAAGGGTGGGAAGTAGGTCAGTACTTATAGATTTTGGTTCACTTTGGACTGGCTTACAAACTGTGCTTAGCATGTTTCATATCTAATAAACTTATTTTTACTTCGCTAGAACTCGTTATTGGATAAAAAAATGATAAACCAGAGACAGAATACAACATCTATTTCATTCAAAAAGATTCATCTCATCCTTTTTGATACGATCTGGAAGAACCCTCCCATATCGAATCGCGTCCAGATAATGGGGTTTGAGATTCCAGGACCTGTCCCCAGGTGGTGCCTGTTGCAAGAATTCATGCTGATAATTCAGGGCGGGCGTAAAGAAGACAGATAGACATCGTTACTAACCTGAAATAATATAGAGTATGGAGCCGTTTTTAGTTCACGAATAAAGTCTTTGCCGTATGCGGATATATTGGCCGGATCCTGCAAGTACCTTTCTCCTTCTTCAAGGATCGTCCGTGGGTCACAGAGATTAACTAACAGAGTTGCTACGCTGTCCCGATCAGTCTCCCTCTCTCTGAGTGTTACTCCTTCAAGCATGCTGCTGCCAATATTTGCTATAGTATTGTCAGATTCCTAACAGGCTGCAAACAGAGCAAGCACCCAACACTAACTTATCCGCACCTCTCCATCATGGAAAAGCAAGACGCTTTTGCTCGAAATCGCGCCATGGCTAATCCGAAGGGTGTCGTGTATATACTGGAGGCCTCTGAGGACACTCCTGCAAATTGTGGCGAAATCGACGTCACTAAGATGAACATGAGGACTCGAACGAACAAGAGATAATGTCACTGCGAGTCCGTGGTATCGGTAAGCAAAGAAGAGTGTACTTCCATGGTAGAAGGCCTCCAGCAGGTCAACGATATTTGGATGTGCAGCTGCTCGTAGATTTGACTGCCCATAATGCTTTTTGCCCATGGTTTTGAGTTTTATCAATACTTCTTCCGGGTATCCTGGAGAATTTTCAAGGCCAATCCACCCAGGTCCGGCTTGGTCGATCTTCCAAGATATGAGATATTTCCGAGATGGTTTCCCATCTTGTATAAATTTGCAACCCGTCTGCTGTGGACTAACTGGACCATTATAATGCTCCTGTGAATCAGTCGCGTTGGCAGTGGGTAGTACATGGAGGGGCACATGGATTCGAGCAGAATGTCTATTTTGATTTGCATCCTCTCCACTGGGCTTGTCAAGCGAATCCACACCACTAGGTTTCACATCCGGTCGGCTATTGCTATTCCAAAGATGAGGTGGAAGGCATGTATTACGCTTCGACTTTTGCATGATTGACAGAAATGGCAAGAACACCTCCACCAAAGAAAACGTTGAATGTGAGAGCAGCCGAAGCTTATATGGCCCTTGTATGTCAAACGAACAGCAGTAGGGACTTCTGACATCACTGTACATAGAAGGCTGAGAACCCATAGATATAGACGCATTGAATAAGTCGCTACTGTTTGTATAATCAACATCTGTCTTCCAAAAAGACACAATAGCGGCATTCCAAGGCTAAAGAAGGCTAGAAGTTGTTGGAATTGGACCGATGTACCTAAGTGGGACAGAGTGGGTTCCGAGAATGCCTATCACCTGTATTGCCCGCGATACTCTTTTACTGCCGCACCCTAGTTCTAGTGCCGGCCGCGACCCCTTTGGGTTACGTTTCGGCGCGTATACACCATTAAGCCTTCAAGCAATCGATATATGGCACCTAGCATTCAAAGTACGGAACGTAGTCGTCGTTTACGTGGTGGATCCTATTCCATTGCCTCTACTCGTAATAACGCTCAAAAGCGACGTATCTATTGCCCCTTACTGATCATTGATGCCACTAAAAACATACGTCCACGCGAAATCATGCGCTGGCATTGTACGACCCTAATGCATCCTTGCCACCCGCGGACCCGTTGGAACTATATTTCCATTTTGCAAACCGGTCATGTGCTAATAGGATCTATACTATCCTGGGTGCTACTAGTGATACATACATTCCGTGGCAGTCTCCGAAAGGTGGGACTGGTGACCCCGGCCCACCATTCACTACAGAGTCACATTAGTCATAAACCTCTCCCTTCAGTAAGGGGACAAGGAAAAAAAACCACAAGAAGTTCGCCCTCAAGAAGTGGTACTGTACAATGTTCAAGAAGACACACAAGGATATAGAGGTAGTTTGTTACCTGCGTACCAGTCAAGGCGAGTACTATTCTGGTGGATCTTGCCCATGTTCCCAGCCCACGAAAGCAAGCGAAACTTTTGTACACTAGACGATGAGGAATGGAGACCCGCGAGCAATGCTGGGGTGGTGGGGGCTTCCGAGCGTGCGCCGCTGCTCTCTAAGGACACCAACCTGCGACCCTTTTTAGGTGCCGCAGTCTAACTATCCGTGGTGCTGCAGCGGCTTTTGGGTACGTTTCGTCCCAAGCACATATTTAAATTGGAAACAAATGTTAGTCAATATAAAGTACTACCGCAAACAAACGCCAATATCCTGCAATAGCCTGCCTTCAGTTCAGCACTCAATGGCTCCACCAAAAAAGTTAGGCTCTCCAATCGAGCTACCAGTCCGCAGGTCAACAGTTATACCCGTTACGCTTTTCCCATCGGTATCTTTCCGTAAGGATCACAGAAGAGGCGAGTTCGTCAAATATGGGTCTCCATACAACCAGGAAGACCGACTCTTTTTTGGACTAAACCCTCCTTGGAACAATGTCCATGCCATTGAATTCAAGGAAGGCCGCCCAGTCAGCTTCGTGACCCATCAAAAGGTTGAAACCAAGAACATTTCTCTGGACCGTATCAGGCAGATTTCACATGCAAATGTGCTGGGCTTCAAGGAAGTATTTATCCTAAAGGATATTATTTACTTCCTCCGGGACCAATGGGGTCTTACTTTAAACGAGATTTTGCAGCTATCTCCAGTCTTTAACCTCAGTGAGGTGGAAGTTGCTGTTATTTGCAGGGCTGTATGTTTTCAAATAGAGGGTTATCAAACCTAGCCCTGAGCTAATCTTTTGCAGATTCTCCAAGGACTAAGGTATATCCACGAGCAAGTGGATATTTGCTACGGGAATCTGACATGTTCAGATATTCTTATTAATGAACAAGGCGAGGTGCGAATTGGTATGTATCTGTCTCTTCCCTTAACTTGTGATTTTGGACTAATCTTGACAGCGGGCATTGGGAACAGCATACTCCAGAAGCCCGATCCTCTAGGTAAAGCTAAGGATATCCAGGCTGTCTGCCACATAGCCCGCAAACTTCTCAGAGTCGAGGAAGCTGTCGATGTGCGCGGCACTGCTGGGCTTCTGGCCCAAGATTTTGCCGGTGCTCCCCCAGCAACGACAGCGAAAGGTCTTCTTCAGGTAAGAAATAATGAACAGGTAGTTTGATTCACTGCTGATCAAATCCGAAGCATCCATTTTTAGAGGTTAGCGCAACTCAATGGTGCCTTCGCCCGCTTCATATCCTTTGCAAGATTGCCCGAGAAAGGAAATATGAAGTAGAGAGTACTTGACCTAGCTTTTCATATACGAAATCTAACCTTCGTAGATGAAGGGTAAATTAATTCGAGAATAGTCAATCAAATTCTTTTTTTTTAAGTGTGTTCAAAACCGAGCTAGATAACTCTCGCATTTCTCAAGATGCTTCTAACCTATGGTTTTCAAAATGGCTATGAGTTATAAAGTGCGCACTGAACCATGTAAAGTCTTCGGTCAAAAGGAGAGAATGACAGGAACAACCAAATAACATAGCTAGTTGATTCATCCACATACACCGTTTTGGTCCACAATGGCCATCTATCGGAACAGTTCGTGTCGCACCATTTGGAAAATAGAAAAAGCCTATTGGTTTATTGTCATAGTGCTCGCCCTCGGCTCACCTGAGTAGATCCGCCCAGATATAAAAGAGCTACAATGTGGCTACAGGAGTGGAAGTTTCCAGGCACCTTCAACAATCACTCAATTCTTCTAGCAAGATGGAACCCTCCCCCGTGACCGATAATGTGGAAAAGGGCACAACCTTGCACCGGAGCGATACAACTTATACCATTGAAACCCGCTATATACAAATGCTCCTCGAGGATATCCCATGGTTTTACAGTATCCTTGCTGATGCTGCACACTGGGCATTACTTGCCGGGTACCTGGTGGTACCCGGCACCTTCACTTCAATGCAGAAGTCTCTAACGTTGAATGAAGACCTGAAAAAAACGGAAGCTGGTCAAACCATCCTAAATACAATCCAAAATCCTCCCCTGCTTGCGATTG
>NW_022475163.1:0-20711 GCF_009193445.1 Aspergillus pseudotamarii | reverse complement strand
TTTTTTTATTATTTTTTTTTCTGCCTTCCCCCAACGACTTGCGCCACGGAGCCAACCGTCTGCCGTAGAATCTCAGCCTAAGGCCACCAATCAATCCCCCATATCATTTTCGCAGGTGCAAACTGCCGACTCTCTACGGCAAATCTCCCTCCCCAACTGATACGCGCTCTAGGTGCGCGCGCGTTTTTTCGGGGAGAGTTCGGTTAATTGCTGCGAGCTGATACCATCCTGTGATTCACGGTGGATCTGAATTTAATTCTCCAGCCGTCAATTACCGATTGGGAGTGTCCGTTCACCGTGCATACCGCGTCGGGACGCGGTGGTCACATGTTTGCTATCTGAAAGTCTGACGGTCCATCTAAAAAGGAAAAGCAAGGCACTTAGATAGCGCGGAAATTATACAACCCTCCTTGGGTTCATATCACCGCCAAGATGATGGGATATGGCGGTCATTCATTTCACCAGCAACGGCAAGCTCAGCAGAATGCCCATCCTCAGCAGCAGCAACATCTCCAGTCCCCGTCGATGGGGGCCGCTGCTGCGGCTGCGGCTGCCACGCATCAACAACATAACAGTGGTATCGCCGGGAACAATTCCCTTCTGCGCGGCCAACAGCAAGCTGATCTGGCAGCTCATTCTCCAGATCTTCGTAAGATGACTCCGTCCTCGTCGGCGCCGCTAGTGGGAATTCCCACGGCCGGCAATTTCGCTTCCTTCCCTGGCCATTTCCCGCCGCAGGGTTCATCCGATCTGTTGTCTCGAGGTGCGGAATCAGTGGGTCAGTTAAAAGACCCTTATCTGTCGCTGCAGAACTTGCAGAGGAATATGAATCCCATGGCTAGTTTTCGCGGACACCCCGCGGCGGCCATGAACGCTCAGGCAGCCATGTCACCGCACGCGCATGCCATGGGCTTATCGTCGCCGCAGCAGTCGATAGATCGCATGCAACATACGCAGTATCAACACCGGCAGACGACGCATACCCATCCGGCGCAAACCCCCACGACGGCATCGCCCATGTTGGCCGCGGCTCAGCCCCAGCAGCAGCATCAGTACCAACAGCAACAGCCGCAGTATCAATCGGCACAGCAGCAGGCGCAATATCAAGCAACGCAGCAAGCTCAATATCAACCACAGCAGCAAGCACAGTACCAGCAAGCCCAGCAGTCTCCCTACCAACAGGCTCAGGCTCAGCCTCAGTATCAAGCACAAGCGCAACAGTCGCCTTACCAGCAGCAAGTGCAGCAAACTTTCCAGCAACAGCAAGCTCAACAGGCACAACAGGTCCAGCAACAAGCGCAACAGCAAGCACAGCAGTCTTATCAGCAGCATGCTCGGTACCAATCGCAGCAGGCCCAGCGCTCGCCGTATCAATCACAAGCCCAGCAGCACCCGTTCCAACAAGCTTATCAGCAGCGTCAATATCAACCGCAGCAACAAGCACAGTACGCGCAACAAGCGCAACAACACCAGCAACGGCCACCGCAGTCGACAACGCCGTCAACAATGGGGGGAAGTGCAGAGCTCGCAGTCCAAGAGCCAGAAGCGGAAGAGACTAAAACTAAGCGACGTCCGAAGCAAACCAAGGCGACTGTATCTCCTGCGATATCAGCGAAACAAGTGAATGGTCAACCGCCAGCTGTATACGCCACAGACGCTCAGACTCAGGCTCATGCTCAGGCCCAGGCCCAAGCGCAGGCCAAGGCTCAGGCTCAAGCGCAAGCGCAAGCTCAGGCTCAGGCTCAGGCTCAGGCTCAGGCACAAGCACAAGCACAGGCTCAGGCTCAAGCACAGGCTCAGGCACAAGCACAAGCTCAGGCACAGGCACAAGCGCAAGCTCAGGCACAAGCTCAGGCTCAGGCCAAGCAACAGCAACAGCAACAACAGCAACAGCAGGCCCAGCAAACCCCGGGGCAACCTCAAGCTCTAGCACAAGACAAACCCGCGTCGGCAGACAATACGGGGACTCCTAAAAAACGAGGTCGTCCCCGCAAATCTTTAGTCCCAGGAGAAGAAGGCAAGACGCCGAAGCCTAGAAAGACTCCATCCAAAGCAGCGGCAGCTGCCGCCGCCGCGCAAGGCAACAATGCGACTCCGACCTCGACTGCTAAAGGCCCAGCTACAGCGGCGGCCGTAGCTCCAGGCGTACAAGGACAAGTTCAAGCTCCCCCACCCGCCGCGCCTGGCACCGTCCTTAGTGCAGACGGCACCGTAGTGCCCCAAAAGAGACGCCGTGGTCGTCCGCGCAAGTCCGAGATTGACCCCAATGCTCCGCCAAAGCCCAAGCCTCCCCGCAAACCAGCCTCATCGAAACCATCCGGTACAGGACGTCCTCGTGGCCGTCCTCGTAAGGCCGATGTCGCTGCTCGACAGGCGGCAGCCGAAGCTGAAGCGCAAGCCAAGGCACAAGGCCAGCAACCTCCAACACAAGGCCAGGGTCAACCCCAACCTCAAGCACAGCCCCAGCAGGCCCAGCAGGCCCAGGGCCACGTTCAACATCAACATCAACACCAACACCAACACCAACACCAGCCCCAGCCCCAGCCCCAGCCTCAACCAAAGGCTCAACCTCATTTGCAGGCTCAACCACAAATGCAGGTGCAACCACAGATACCAGCCCAAAATCAGATGCAAGCTCAGCCTCCGATCCAAGCCCAATCAACTATGCAAGTTCAGCCCCAATTGCACCACCACCAGCTCCAGATGGCCCATCAGCACCACCCGCAACACCATCCGCATCCACAGCAGCATCAACACCATCCCCTTTCACATGCGCATCAGCACCAGCATCCTCAAGCTCAGCACGCCCATCACGTGCAACACGTGCACCAGCATCCGCATGCACAAGCGGATCCAATGGCCCTAAACCCAGCTCAAAAGCGTGGGCCACCGTCTCTAGACGATGACCCGCGCAAACGAGCCTATATCATGCCACAGATGTAAATCGTGCCCTCAACCCGTGGAAATAATCACTACTCGCATCTCATAATCTGCTTATCCGTTTGTCGACAGTTCTCAGAGCAACACATATTTCTTTCTTACATCTCCTGTTTCCAGTCTATATCTGTTCCATTCTATTTTTCCAGCATACCTACGACAATAGTTTTTTTCATTCATATTCATTTCCATATTCATATTCTAGTTTTGTTTCACTTTATCAACCAATCAAGCCAATGCTCCCACACATCAATCAATGTTAACGAGTTAATTTCCTTTCCGCCACGAGTTTGTCTTTTTTTTTGCTTTTCCCATGCTGTTCTTTGAATTCTGCTTTTTCTGTCTTTTTTACCCCCAACTGGTTCTGGTTCTTCAGCGTCAGCTATACGTATTTACTTACTTTGTCCGCCCCGAACCTCCCGGTTATTCTAAGCTGTTTTGCATTGGTTGAGTATTGACTTACTGGCTAGTTTTATTGTTAGTTGAATTTACCTCAAGTGGATCTTTACTATCACTGTCTATGTATTTTGTGTGTGTAGGATTTGACTGGGGATGTGTGTGAAACATGTTCGGTTTGTGTCCGGGAAATTCGGAATTATATTGCTTGATCTCATTTTCATTATTTTTACACGGTTGATAACATGGCAAATCTAGTAGTCAACTTAGGTTTAACATTGTTATTAGTCACAGGTCTACAATTTAGTTAAGTTAGTTGAACAGGTTTCATAATGTCATGGGCACGTGCCAAAAGAAGAAATATAACTAAAAATGAAAATAAAATAATGCGGGTCCATTTGCCAACATTCAACTCCAACATCCAAATAACTCACTTACTGAGCATAAAGCTTAACAGATATCTTCCGGTCCATCTGTCACCATCCAGATAGAGTTGTTATTGGAAGGCAAGGACGCCCCATCTGGGAGACCGGTAAGATCCAGGCCCAAACTCGGTGCGATGCGACGGATAAAGCTATCGCAGAAGAGAAAGGCACGTCGTGCAGCAGTATTGGTGTAGCTCATGGTGTGAAGCCAGCGGATGACTTTTTTACATGCTTCAAGCATGGTTTGTGGGTTGACAGGTGGGGCCGCTGGGCTAATATGCTTGGATTTCTTGGGCAACTCGGTAATAGACCAGCAGGAGAGTCCGAGGAGTAGAGCGGTGTTGGCTTGCATTAAGTAATGGAGGAACGTCCACCATGGAGACACGCGTGCCAACCAATAAATATCAGGTTTCTCGGGGAGGATGGAGGTCAGGGAACAGGCGGAGCGCAGACAGCTGAGGGCCATCTCGTTGCGGAGGTCGGAATGTGAGGTCTTTGCTGACTGGGACGAGCTTCCTTTCAGATTGGCATGAGTGACGCACGGCCTGCAGAGTGTAATCTTGGCGCTGTAAAAGTTGAAGGCAAGGCATATTCGCTCTCGCTGGAAGGGATCATCAACTGCTGGTGCGTGAAATTGTTCGCTATGTGACTTAGTGAATCGAAAAGCCTGGGGAAGCTTGGACAGCCAGGTCTCCAGGGTCTTGTCGTATTTTCGTATGCGGCGGTGAATCCTGCCACTGGGCTCGCGTAAAGCTTGGATGCTGTAGACTTTGTTCATCACAGCTTGAGTTATGCTCGTGAGGTCCACCAGGCAATAGAAAAACAGAGATGGGGTGGGCTCGCAAGTCAATAACCATTCGGCGCTGGATCGAGCCTCCTCTTCCGTTTGGAGTAGGGTCAGCTTTAGGTGGCTTTCACGCATGGATGAATCCTGGAAAAGAGAAAGAACCTCCGGTTTACCGAAAGCGTCCTCCTCAAATGGCACTGGGAGTGGCGTGGAGCTCAGGTTCTCACTGACGCAAGAGACTCGGCCCGTGACGGACGTAAGCTGATGCTCAAGAAGATAGATAGACCACCATAGGCGGCTTCGTGCTTCTTTCGACGTGTAGTGTGTCCGACCATCCACCAAGCGAAGGTTAATCCCAAGTGATAAAGCTGATCGAAGTGCCATACTTGAGAATTTAAAAGACCTAGAATTGTTAATATGCGCTTCTTCGCAGGTCGGCTTCCTACCTACCTATTAATTTGACCCATTGACAGCAAGTATAAAGCCACTAGAAACTCCACTTGGATTTGCTGTAAGTCTGCATGTTCAAAAAGCACATTTCCGCTCAATGCCAACTTTCTAGCGCGGTTCAGGTACAGTACATCGTCCAAGTCCTCATCCCCTGCGGGGTCCACGAGATGTTGATATCGACAACCAATAGCGAATATCATATTCAAAATGGCAAGCCATCTCCGCGGTGGATTCGAAGGTTGGCTAAAGAATTGACGATATTGCGCAGTAAAGATACTCTTCCGGATGACCATGAATGCCGGATGCACAGACTCCATAAATGCGGTAAAGAACTGGTCCGCTAGCTCTTTTGGTGGCAGCGCGTATGCATCCACGCAATCCATTAATGGGAGTTGAAGGTCGTCCAGATGATAGCTTACTGTTGTGGTGGCGACATCATGCTTTTGTTCCTGCGTAGAAGTAGCTTGATCTAGTGCAATGCCCGAGTCATCAAGGCCTTGACTACGACCCTCAACCTCATCCTCCAATCTCTGCATCCATGATATCTCGGAGTTCTTTCCAAAGAATCCCATGGCTATTGACTTCTCATCCCGATTCAAATCCTCATCTATCAAGTCAATCTCATCCAGGGATCCAATCGATGAAGTTTCGTCTCCTGAGTCGGAGTCATCATCTGCAGACGATGCCTCAGAACCCTGCACTTATTAATAAACTGTCCTATTCCCCAAGCGAGGTCAACAGGTTGATGGGGGTGCACAAATGGTGTTACAAACCTGTAAGCATCTTCTGATCCGCCTTGCGAGAGCACCTTCGACTTCCGCCTCAATCCCTTCCAGTAGCTTCTCATAACGCTGGACCTTCTTCGCTAGCACCCCAAGCTGTTTCTGATCTCGGACTCGTTTCACATCTAGATAGGAACAGCTCACATTATGCTCCACACATTGTTTACAGGCCGGCTTGTTCCCATCGCACTTGATTTTCCGCTGACGACAAGGTTCGCAAGCGCGCGCAGACCGGCGACGCTGGGACTGACCACTGATACCTGCGGTCCGCGGAATAGCCACCTTTGGAATCTCTCGTGAAGAGGACGATCTGGACGACTGTTGGTTTGGAAGCGTAGGTCGGTCCGTGTATGGCGGTATGGCATACGGGTTGAAGCTCATCACCGGGAAGCTACCAGGACTGACAGGCACCGAGCCCCAAAGCCAGTCTGAGGACGGAGGCACCGAGGGATCGAGTGGGCCTCGAATGCTCTCCTCGCCGGTCGGAAAATTGTAATAATACGGCTGAGGATTATTCTCCATTGCCAGATGACACAGTGGTCGATATGACCCATGAACGGCAAGGGTGTATTTGTCTCATAGCAACAGCTGAGCAGCTTTCGCTCTGCAGGGCTTATCAGGTCCTCGGTAACAAGGCACGGACCGCAATGGCCTTGACTGGCTCGACCCATAAGCTTTGAAGAGAGGATGATGTAGTCCAACGGGAGATGAACAGCCAATGATGTCACCACCCGAGGATCACGGGAAGAGGGCAATCAACTACTTATACAAATCTATATAGGATGATATCGGCGGTAGACACGCTGACACGAGAATATTCATATTTAAGATATGAATAAACAGGCTAGTAGATACTGTGCAAACTTCAAGTACAGGATATATGTAGTTTTTGGTCTGGGCATTCCCCGCCCCTCCGGTCGACCACAAAGCTGGGATCTATCGTGCTTCTGGTCGGTACCTCTCCGGAGCTACTTCATCTTTCCCTAAGCTCAGACTCTCATAACAATCGAGCATGTCGAAGAGTGTGTGATCTCCTTCTCCCGGGATACCATGGTACCGCTCATCCTCATTCAACTTCTCCAATCCCTTGGCGTAACCATCCCATCGTGATGGTGATGATATATCTTCAGTGAATAAAGCCTTCAGTTCATCATTGACAGTACTCGAGCTTGATGCCCGCTGCCCCTGGCCTTTGGTTAGAACAGACTGTCGGAACAGATGGAATAGATTTCTTCCTAGCTGAGAACGGCTGGCTAGGCTTATGAAGGCGCTCGTCAGCGATAGGAAGTCTTGATCCAAAATGTCAAAACTGTCATGATCTAGCATTGTAAACAGAGCCAGATTGATGGCATAAAGCGCAAAGTGGTGTGCACGACTCATGCCATATTCCCGTCGATAGAGACGTGTCAAAGCGGAAATTGCACGCGCCGAAGAAAGGATATTCTCCAAAGCATCGAACTTCGATCGTGGTGGGCTAAGCCCGGGTGGGCTCTCGGGCGTCTTAGGAGCCTCGGAATCGATACTTGACACATCATCCTCGGGCCTCCACGAAAATAGATTGATGGTCAAAGTATGATACCTCATCCTGATATAATAATTAGCATTGATATAGTAAGGAGGAGGGAGGTAACATGGGGCTTCATCAATAAGGATCTACGAAGAATGTTGACATGCGCGAGAGGGAATTTTCCGTGCTTAGTACCTTCGACGAAAGACATAAGCGTAAAGAGAGGCGTACCTTAGTAATATAATATATGGGGGTGGTTTGTGATCTGGGTTGAAAGTATCTGGTAACCCCTGATGCCACCGACGAAGCCTTTCATACAGTGCCTCTTTAGTGCGGCGTTGATGATATGCGGAGTGAGAGGAACCGTTGATCGCATACAGTTGCCGTGAAATATCACGGGCAATTTCACACAGGTTGCATGACTCGTCAAAGTACTGACTAAGAAGGGACGGTCGAGGAGTGCGATGGGAGGGATAGGGAACCCACAGAGCCGTCTCATCCATTCGAGCTCTGTCAGGCCGCTCCAGGTTGACTTTGTCAATTAAACTTGGTCTTAAGAAGTCGGTGTGGACGACACTAGTCACAAGATAAGAGTTACCCTTCTGTAGTGGTAGGATGACTTACGTATCTATATGAAACAAGCCCCAGGCGGTCCGCTTGATAGAAACATCCATATCATCCGTGAGCTGTCCAGAGCTGAACTTGAAGACTTTAGGGCCTATTAACCCTAGTGATTCGCCCGTCCATATCGCTTGATGGAGCATCTTATAACCGAGGTCATTATGTCCTGATATGGAATACCTTTGTGGATGTTAAATAGCAAGCGCCAATGAAGATAGCGTATGAGTTGACTGCAAACCTTTCATATAACAGAAGGGTACCTTGTAGGAACGCGAGGCTCAGCTTTGCGGGTTCCTCGTCCCTGAGCCGTTCAGCCTCGGCGAGAAAATCAGCGCCCTTGGTTACAATATCGCCCGGATCCACATATGCCTCTGAGTAGTCCGAAAAATGCTACATGGAATCAGTATGTATCCACAGAAGTGACGGGCTTATTACATACGCATGCATTTGCAAGAAGTGCGTTGACCAGAAATGGACTACAACACTCCGAATTGAGGTCGCCTCTGGTCATGTCTCGTAGGAACACGTCACGATCGAGAAAGGCATGAAACGGGAAGTCCCAGGTGAAGTACAGGGATATTAAGTGCGATACAAGATCTGCATCCTCAGTAACTGTGGTCCATGGCTTTGCGGGAACTCGGAAGGGCACCTCATCGCATAAGTAATGAATGTCCATGACCTTTGGACGAAAGGACGGTCCGGCGCCCTCGGCATTGATCACCCGTCGAACATCCTCTAGCTTGCGGACAGTGACCTCGTCCGCACTGTCCGTCCCTTCCATCTGGGCCAGCGCCTCGTCGATAAATCCACGCATCTCCTCCGCGGTGGCATCTCTTCGAATGATGTCCAAGAGTCTGAGGCCAAACGATTGATCATCCGCTCTCATCACCCTCAACAGGTCATTGAGCATGTCTCGGTGATAGCTAAGCTCATCTGCGGTACGTTTAGCGGCTACTCGCCGGCGTTGATCTAGGGTTTCATCGAAGATGCACTGTCGATTGAAGGCCCGACAATTGTCACACGGAGGTACCCCAGAGCACTAGGTCACAATCTGTCAGTAGCAAACTCAATTCCATTTCTTGATTAGGAAGGAAAGAGTGGCGAAAACGGAATCCTATCAGTGTTGCTAATAATAAGAAAAGGGGAATGAAAGACGAAAGAAAGAAGAAAGGATCGGGGAGATATTCATGCTGCAAGATCTTGCGCAAATAAAGTCAACAACATACTTTCCGCTTGGACTTTTTACAAGCCAAACAGGCCATAGACACCCGCTTCTTTGAAGGATCCATCGGCGTGGTCCGGTAGTTTTCTCCAGGCGGACTATCACCCGGGGGCAATTCAGATTTCAAAGATGGTCCCGGGGCAATTTGACGGTGCGCTGACGGTTCGCTCATAGTGGCGGCGAAAGCATACAATAAATAAACACAGCCAGTCCAACTCGTTCGCCAACCACTCGCCAGGGACCCACAAAGCATTTGAATAGAGTGTGGTGAAGGCGAATTGATGAACATCAATGAGTCTTATACTAAGAAACACAGTAAAGTCTGCCATGTGAAGAGGAGTCCAGAACAAGAAGACGGCTCCAAGGCTCCGCAAAACACGAGTCCATAAGCCCCTCCTTCTTGCTTGTATTGAGCCTGAGTTGCCTATGCATGACGTACAGGAAAACGTTAGAGGCGTAAGGCGATTCTGGTTATGGCAACAGGAAACCGTGTCCGAACCCTATGGCGTCCATGGCCACGTCAGGTGCTACAGCAACCACATCTTACAAATCGGTAGGTCAGAAGACCAGGTTCATGAAAAGGACCTCGGAACTCCTTTACAGCTTTTCTCCTCGTTCCTGAAGCCATAGCGGGTTGACTGGGAGTGATGGACATGGCAAAACACCCGGAAGATAGTCCCGCGATTTGGCACGTGATTGGGGTCCCGAATGGGGACTCGAGCAATCATGTGTTACCAGAAAGAGGCCGAGTAGGTTTTTTGAGTTAAGTCGAGGGGCCACCGAACCAGGAAATTGTCCTCGATTCTAAGTATCCAGGGTCTTTGCTTACGCGGATGAGACACGCTGTGCGGTTAGATTGATCCTCCGGCGTCCCATCGGGCCAGGAATGAGTTCGTTAGAAATCAAAGAAATCAAGAGGAAATGCTGTCCAGACAAAGTCAAATAGAACTAGTAGTTAGAAGATAATAAAAGATTATGGACAATACTAAACTAAGTTTTGCTGCACACCCCAATCGAAACCGTTGCCACGAATGCGCCTCCCAGACGTTCAATCAACACAGGATATATGTTAATCAGACCCAAAATCTACATAAGGTAAGAAACCCCCGCTTCTAAAACAGATCTATCCGGCCTTGCAGGCACCTCCTTCTGTACCAGCCCAGGGAAGGGCAAACGGAGAATGGCGCAAGCCGAAGGCAGTCAAATTTGCAAACTAATGCTCCAGGATACGCAAGCTTCCCTGAACGACACAATTCTCCAGTACCGAGCCAGGAGGCACATCGATAGTGCTACCCTCCGTGGCGACAATGATGACTGTGCCCTTCAGAGTAACATTACGGCCCAGGTTGACGGCACCGGTGATCGTCAGGTGGTCGAGCTCAACGATACGGGGGATGCTAGGAATGTGCTTCTGGAAGTCGGAAACCTTCTTGAAGTCGGAGCCAAGCTTGATGACAGGAACACCGCCGAAGCGGTTGGGGTCCATGACCAACTGGCCGTGCTCCAGACGGTAAAGATCCGACTTGACCAGCAAGAGATCGGAGCATGTCTTCACGGGCAGGAAGCGGCGACGAGGGACATTGACACCGTGGCCGTTCTTGAAGTGACGGATAGCAGCACCAACAGCGGTCTCAAGCTGATAGATGGCCTGGTCAGCATCGCCCTTCTTGTCAGCGGGGATCGACTTCTCGTTGGCGATGATCTCCATCTCGAGCTCATTCTCCTCAACGACACGCTTGATAGCGCGGAGGCTCATCCAGATGTTGTTGGTGTTGAAGTACTTGAACTTCTTGATGGACTTGAACTCGTTGACGTGCTCCTTAGGAACCTGAGCGATTTCTAGAAGACGAGCCTTGCCCTCGTAATCGATGATAGTACCACCCTTAACATCGGCCTTGGTCTTATCGGTCAACTCCATGATGTACTCAGACTCGGTATCAACCATGTGCTGCAAGATGCGAAGGTCGACCACCGCTCCCAAGTTGTCGGCGTTGGACAAGAAGATGTACTCTACACCGCGCTCCAAAAGCTTATCGAGAGTGCCAGAGTTGTACAGGGACTCAAAGACATCACCATGGCCAGGGGGGTACCAGTCCTGCAGAGGCGCATCAAAGCTCTTGGGAGCGGGGAGAAGAGAGTCCTTGATGATACGAGGGTAGCGAGACTGGTTGAATGTGAGGATGTCAACGTTGTGGCCCTGGTATTTCTTGATGATGGACTGAGTGTCCTGGTCGGTGTTGAAGGAGTTCATCAGGACGAAGGGAACGTTGACGTTGAAAGTGCGGTTCAGGTGCTCGATCTGGCGAACGGACAGATCCAAGAACGACATGCCCTCACGGACCTCAATGACCGACTTGGGGCCAACGCAACCCATAGAAGTACCCAAGCCACCATTCAGCTTAACGACAGCCAACTTGTTCAGGAACTCAACCGAAGCCTCGCTACCCAGGCTCTCGTAGTTAACGACCTGGGAAGGCTGAGGAGGAGCAATGCGATCCCAGTTCACTTCGTTACCCTTAGCCTTGTCGTTCAGGAATCTGCGGAAGAGGGCGAAGAAGTTGTCCATTTCGGCCTCGAAGCGCTTGCGCTCCTGAGAATCAGGGACGGTCTCTGAGAGGGCATTCAGAGCATTACGCATCTGGGAAGCAGCAACGCTGGTCGAGGCATTCTCGAACGCCTGAGGAAATCGGCCTATTAGCATGCAAGTCTTAAACCACAACATGACAGGACTTCGGCGGATGTCAAAACAAAACAAAACGGCTTGTAAATTCCAAAAACAATCCTCAGTGTAGAGGTGCTCCAGAGGTAAAAATAGCTATAGAAACTGATGTCCTGGATGAAGAGAAGGTCGCAAAGCAGGAGTGATAGGATCGAATATTTCAAATAACTGTGCAGGGGAATCCGATATACGTTTCAGGGAGCGCAGAATGAATGTTGAAGATTTTCAACACAGTAACACGGCAAAATGCAATGTACACTTTCTTTGAGTGGGAAACTGTGCGAAGGAAATGCGTGCTTTTAGAGTAGTAGGGATATGCGATGCTAAGTATGCCTAGTCCATGCAGGCCACCATTCAAGACACTTTCAAATGCCCATATGGTCAAGGGACAAGGCAAGGCAGACCTCTAGGTGCTTGAGAGCAGTTGCAACCGATCTTTGCGTCCCTGGGTCCTTCCCCGCAGTATTCTGCAGGTACGCATCCCAGCAGCAAAGTGTGCATACAATTCAGGAAACCACGGGCCAACATTCGCAACCGTAACTGTAGAACGAGTATCACGAAATCCACAAGACTTACCATGTGAGACTGAGACTTTCCGTGGTGCTTGCCGAAAGAGCCAGCGTTGGAGGTTTCCGTGGCCGGAGCTCTGAGGTGGGTAGGTAAAGCTTTGGCTGCCATTATGTGTGTTATGCGGGGAGAGGTCTTCGATCAAAAAAAAAAAAAAAAGCAAGAGCCAGAGGACTATGGCGGGAAAGCTCGAGTTAAAGGGCGACTGAATGACTTCTGTTACAGCCAACACCGTTGGGGTTAGCTTTAATGAAGCTTCAGAAAGCTTGAGAGTGAGCGTGAAGAGCAAGCAAAAATGAACACAAAGAGGACACGACACTTGATTTAAGCGGACTATTGGGGACCCCGAGAAGGGTTCTGTTGCCACGCCAGAGAGCGTCGATCCTTTCGGAGGAGAGGAATGAATGGGTTTCAACCAGGTGCCGTCATTGGTACTCGTCCCCAACGGCAAATGGTGCGACAAGGCCTGAGGGGAGAGGGGTAGTACTTACGTGGATGATAATGATAGCAAGGATGGAGGGAGAGAGAAGAAGCAAAAAAATAGTTGGGCAAATAAAGGAAGAGAGAGAAGAAGATTCAAAGCAAGCAAAACAAGGAGAACGAAGAAGCTTAATACTGTTCCTATTGGGTTGGTTTGGTACCTTAGGCTCTCCCCTTTGTGATGGTTATTATTATTATTATTATTATTATTATTATTATTATTATTATTTTTAATATGATTTTATTTTTATCGCCCTTTACAGCAAGAGGAGGGGGGGGAAACGAAGTGGGGTTTGCAATTCAAGGGGACCAAAACGGTATCAATACATAGTCGTTACCAGCCCACCACTGGAATCCGGGAGACGGTGACGGTCCACTGACCATACGAAACCAGTAAATGCAGACACATTCTTGTTTTTTTGGTCTGCCAAGCCTGATACCTTTACCTATTCTTAGCATCATCCGTACGTCAAATACCAAGACTGACGGCAACTATCCGTACATTGTTGAGATTTACCAAGTCAACTTGAGAGAGAGGAGTAAACATGAGACCAACTAAAGATGACCGGTAAGTGTACTGTAGTAAAGTATAACATCCTAATACCTATAATATGTACATCTGCAGCTGATGTTGGTAGATCCAAAGCGAAAAACGGTAAAGGTCGTCATCTATCGTCATCTGACATTGGGACTCTCCTTATTCTAGACCGAGCATAACCCCCTTTTCTCAGGGTTCGAATTTACTAATGTCTAAAGAGTAATCTTGAGAGTTCCCCACTGCCTCGTCACTTTTTGAGCCATCGTAATATTAATTAACCTTGCAAGTTGCCCATCGAAACTTCCTCGTCTGTTCCATACAATCTCGCCATATGATAGGAGGGAGCACGAGCACTTTCAAGAAACTTCAGCCACTCAGGAGCGGTCATGGTGCTCCGTGCCCTACTCTATCCCATACAATTGTCCAATTCCCTCTCGATACGTCCCGTACGCCGACTAAGTAAAGTCGCAGCAGAGAGACACACACACACACACAGAGAGAGAGAGAGAGGAAACTTGAGACATCCCGAACACCGGCCTAGTTCTTGAACCCGTTTTATGCACTATTGACGGGTGTACTCCGGACCGTCCAATGGTAGGTCCGATCATTTCCATCCGGTTTCTTGTTCCCTATCAAAAAAGCGCTATCAACTGCGATCCCACCAACGGATCACACGGCCACCAGCTCATGAATCGCCACGCTCTTTTCGGTTTAGTCGTCGCTCAAAGTCTCAGTCGACATGCAGGATACCTTGATCGTTGGGTTGGGATTTTCTAATTTTACCGTACCCATATCTGTTATTTCCCGGTCTGGGCCCATATGTATTATTAACTTCTAAGACCCCCCACTTAGGGTACCCATACTCCATAGGGCTTGTAGACGGTAGTTACCGGCGTCGACTCCTTTTGTCGTGAGACTTGATTCAGATTCGATTTGAAAAGGGAACGGCGACTATTGGGAAAGGACCAGAGGTCACCGTCACGACCGAGGTGACCCCTGAACCGGACAACTCATGCAGTCGGAGAGGTCCTTGATGCCTGATATGCATGTATGTATGTCATAAACATCATATGTACCAAACATATAGCACGTTGACAACTGTCATACTACGCCCGACTATACAAAATATCCCCTCATAGATCTGGGCTGCTACTCCATACGAACCGAATGAGATCGTTTTCATGCGCTCGGGCCAGCGATACAGTTCACAGAAGAGGCTAGAAAACTTAAAAAGTTAAGCCCCTAACAGACGTCGGTGGGCACATTACTCCAATAGTCGTTTCTTCCACTGGGTCCGGGATAAGACATGTCATGCCCAGTCCAGTTCAACAACCTAATAGTAGTACTGCTCAGGTCCATTCCCTCCATTTCGCTTGGGTCATTCCGGCGGTGTATGATTGTATGTACGGCAGTCCAACTGCATTGCAGAGAGTAGGGTAGGCTAGGGTAGTTATGACCCATCTATCTTGCACAATAAGATTTACTCATTCGACATCTAGCCTCCCAGGAAGGCTAGTGGCCAATCAAAACTTTAAGGATATCACATCACATTGGTGGCCAGCGGCCGACGACAGGAAGAATAATGAAAAAAAAAAAAAAAAACCAATATCATAAGGGGCATCAGGAACAAATACATAGAGAAGCGTACCAGGGCAGAAGCCCTGTTCGACTGTTTCACTTCCTCCTCTGAACGCTTCCAGGTATGACCGCCATTCATGCTCCGCTAACGCTCCTCTTGCTAAGGAAGCTGCGACGGCCGGGCTTCTTTGAATCTGGGCTGTCCATTACGTCGGAGGCCGCATCTCCACCGTTCGAATGAGAGGTGCCGGGCCGGAGGGTAGATTCGGATCCCGAGAAGCTGCTGCGGATAGCGACAATACCACTGCCAACCTTCACCACCTTCTCCTGCCCGGCCACGGAGCCTTGGTCATCAACGAAGAAGAGTGCCTCTCCGAGAACATCATCCGAACCAAATGTTGCATGGTCAACGACTCGGATTTGATACTGCGCATCGGCTGTGGTATTGTGCACACGGCAGGTCTCATGCGACGAATCGAAATTTACAGTACCACCACTGGCTTTGTGGGCCTTGCTCTTGAGCACCTCTTTGGGCTTGGGACCAAGGGCTTTCACAGTGACACGCACATTAGCCGACGGAGGGAAGTCGGAGGCAGACACCACGGTAATCGTAGCAGTTCCCGTGTCTCCTTTACCAGCGAGGCCAAGTCTATCACTGTAATGCGAAGCCACACTCCGAGTGCGCGAGTGCTGCAGGTTATTACTTTGCGCTGAGCTAGGCGGAGTATTGCCTTCAACCAGAACAGATGGTGCTTCCAGCTGAGATGCGTCCTCTGGATCTTCTGCAACTTCGTTGATGCTCGAAGAATCATCTTTGTGGAATCGCGATGTGATACCGCGCTTCAAGAAGGAAGCGCCCAAAGTAGCACCCTTGATGACGTTGCCACCAACGAATCCGACACCCTTAACAGGTGCTCCGACAATCTTCCCAGGAGTAGCAAAGGTACCGGAGAAAGTCGAGGAGCCCTGCCGAGACCGCATCACATAGGTCGGCTTGAACAGCATCTTCAGGCGGATTGCACCCGACTTGCCATCAAGTGGAAGAGAGACTTCTTGGCTTTGGAAGGGATCCAATACTCGAAGATCGATATGGGTACCGCCCAGATAATCTGCTTTGTCGCCGAAATCCCAATCATATACGTCCACCCGGAAGTCTGCCGCGATCCGAGATTTGATGGGTGTTTCGAAGTATTCGTTCCAGGCCGGGTGAAGGGTCTTCTTCTGTACCTTGGTCTTGTGGATCATTTCGTCATTGAGGCGGAATTTGCAGTATGGGTCGCTGAAACCATTTCGATCGGCAGATGGTAGCTCAGCAGCATCAAGAACGTCCACTCGTAAGGTTCCCATGTTGTTGATGCTTTCCGTCGGGTCAAGCTTCATATATACAGGGATATAGCGAGCACTAACGGTGACTTTGCTTACTTCCCCACTGTCCGACCGCAGAGTTAGTTCGGTTGGGTTGTACTAGAAGCAGTTAGTTATGGGATAGTTTGTAACTATGGAGGGGACTCGTTTACCAGGATGCGCTGTAAAGTAGAAAGCGTGTCGCCTGTAAGTTTCGCAACAGTATGCTCGTCACTGCTCGCCTTAGGATCCTCCTTGTCCACAATCCGAAGTGTAATCTTCGAGAACTCGAGCTCACGCACGAAGGCATCACCAACTGCGACACGATTAGTTTTAATTCCATACTACTCTTGCCGAGAGCAATCACATACTGTCTTCAATCTTGGCGGACTTGGAGCGGATCTTAGGTGATGTATATGCAGGGAACATATAGTCGTCCATCAAAACCTCCACCTGAACATTGCTGCGAGAAAGGTGTACTTCATGGAACTTGAAGACAAGGAAGCCAGACTCTGCGAACTGATTAGTCTCAAACACAGAAATGAAATAAGAGCGAAAATGGAACTGTTGGGGAATTACCGTATTGCGCTATATCCTCCAGTGAAATGAAAGTTTTCGGCACTTCCTTTATAGACCTGACAGACATCGTTTCAGAATCCTTGATAGTAGCGGGCCTAGATGAGTCAAGACTAGTCTTTGACTCCGCTGTACCATTCGTGCCATTTGTAATAGCAGCCTTGGAGTCCGTGCTAGGCGACTTGATATGCGAGATCTTGCGTCTTGAGTCCACACTCTTCCTGGGTTGATCGCTACCTTCCTCGTCACCATTAGCGCCTTCTATCAGATCATCCTCCTCGACCTCGTCATCGGGGTTAACAACAGGCATGCTGGGGTAGAATGCGACAGTGTAATTGAGCTTTCCCTTTACTCGACCATGACCAATGCGAAGATCACTGGAGATATGCTGCTTCTCGTCATCAGTGAGATACTCTCCGTTCTCATTCTCGCGGACGTAGTCCGCGGCGTTGATTTCAAGCGATCCAAGCGATCGATCGGAACCGACGGATTCTTCATCCATAACTTCCAGGGTGAGCTTTTCACGAACGCTGTGGATCGGAACGTATACCACCTCATCCCACTCGGGGTTGAGGTTATTTCTGAACGTTACTGTCCGAGCTTTCATGTAGCCAGAGAGCAGTACACGAGCATACGGATCAGATTTGCCCATAGTTTCCAAGTTCCTCAGATCAGTTGCGCTCTTGAAGTGGAAGCGCATCACGCCAATTGGATCAATGTAGCCAGCACTGCCCGAGATGCCACCCACAGCAACGGGCTTCCACTGCAGGGTGAGTTTGGCGCGTCCTGTCTTAGCGCCATGGAGATGGAACCAATCCTGGCCTTTCTCCATCATTTTGAGCATATCGTTGAACTTGATCTGGTAGGTACCCAAAATCGGGTCTCTGGCAAGGTCACGGTCATCTTTAATTACCAAGCCAAGCCTAGCATTCTTTCTATCGGTGACCAAAAATTCCTTGGAAGCATTTTGAAAGATGGGGTTGTTCGTGCGCTTCAACTTCTTCGTGATGTGAATTTCCTTTCCGTTCAAAATGAGAACACCGTAGGGGTTTAGCTGGCCGACGAGACTCTTTGTACCATCCAAATCCTTAGCTTGTTCAACTGTAAAGCGAGCGATACCGGTATTTAATTCTGGAGTTGGCTCAACTTCACCGTTCTCAAGCGTTCTTCCTTCCAGGACAGGGAAGAATCGGATATCCGCATGAATAGAACCACGAGACCGGCCACTAGCCATAACTTCCAAGTAAATACTCTCGTGCTCTGGTTGCTCTTCAAGACGGTCCAGGGGGAAAGTCGCAGTACCGAGTTCTTTGTCCTTTCGGAACTCATTCCAATCATATGGCTGAACGGTCAAAGTGTCAGAGAACGAGGTGATGATAACGTAGATCGTTTCGTTCCATCTTGGGCTGTCTGTGTCGTGAATGGTCTTTGTGCGTCCCAATTCCGTGCGGCCGTTCAAAGAGACGGTTGCGTACGGATCAGGAGTGCCGGCGAACGTGTCAGGATTCTTCAACTGATGGGCGCCATGGAGCGTAACAGCAACGACACCAATAGCTTGATCCACTGGATTTCCGGCAAGCATTTTCGCAATCTCGACAGGGAAAACATTGGGACTGTACATCATGGGGCCCAAGTTGTTGTGAATCTGTTCTTTGATGAAGGTTTCTAGGCCGGGGATGAAGTTGATGTCGAATCCAAGTGTGTCACCGCCCAGAGGTTTGCAAACATAGTCAATCTCAGGGCGCTCCAAGAAACAGACGTCAACCCTTTCAATGTGGGGGAAAGGAACCTGGAGCTTCACCTTCACCCTCATCAACCCACTGCAAGCCATGTCCTCGACAATCACATCTAGACCTTTACTGACAACACCCTTACCCAATCTAACTTCCAAGACAACCTTGGGGTTTATCTTGTTCTTCAATTGACGGGCTGTCAGGTCCATAGTATCGTTAGGGGTGAAACTGAACTTCCAATCCATAATGACTGTGTCAACCTCCGTCTTAGGGTAAGTCTTCACGTGCTCCAATCGAGGAGGCTTGGAACCGAGAATAAATGTTTTTAGTCGGAGACTGTCGAGCATTGCCGGAGTCGAAGTGCTGAGGACCTGATCGACCGAGTTGATGATCGTGTCACACAAAACAGGCGCATAGATGGGCCAGAATTTGACCAGGAAGCTGTTAATCCATTCCAAACTTTCGGTGTCGGTCTCCAGGCGTTGCTTAGCCATCTCACGATTGATATCGTCTCGGAAGTTTCGCCTGACCCGACGAATCGACGTCCGGTAATACGTACTACACGCCGCCATCAAGATAAAAATCCAGCCTAAGCCCCCGCCCAGGATCGCAATGATCCAAGAAGAGAAACAAGCAAAAACTATGATAGCAGCATTGTGGTACCAGTCTAAACCTGGTCAGCGTTTATACAGCACCCACAGAAGGACATACTTACCGCCGAAGAACTTGTCATCTAATCTGCTTTCCAGAAAATCCTGGTGGTCCAACAAGGTCCCTTCTGCCTTTTCTTCCTCCGTTGGCTCTTCATGAAACCGAGGAGCCCAGCCAGTTCTGTCGCGAGCCCATCGCAAGTCCTCGGTCATACCGTTTTCTCCTTGGGCAATATCTGTCTTCTCTTCATCTAGCAGGGCTGTGGCGGATTTCGGAGGGGGAAGGTCGTATTGGCTGGGAGTGCCATCATCCTAGGAGTACACTAAATTAAGCAAGAGTTCCCTTTGTTGTGTAAGAGAGGAAACTATTGTCTAGACTTACCTTGTCCGTGATGATTGCCATTCCTTTCGGTTTCGTGTCATTTTTGAGGCCCGGAGGTAGTTGCTACAGTGGGAAATCGTTCATTAGCGAAGTGTGCAGTCGAAAAGATAGGTATCGCGAGAGACCTACTGCTGCCGCCGCCGCCGCCTTTTCTTCGGGGGTCGCATTAGGGTCAAATTGGTAGGCTGGCAGGCCAGCTTTCCTGGTTTCATCCACCAACACTTTCTCCGCAGCCGCAGCGGCTTGGGGGTCTTGAGGGGCCAATTCGGCTGCCTCAATGGCGCCCTCCTCCTTCAATTCGACCTTTTCTCTCTCTAACTCCTGCGACGCCATGACTCTTTGGTTGGCCGGACCAATTCAACGAGGCCCAGGGTGAAGGATCACCGATTACAAATCCCAAACCGACACGATCTAGATGGTTGTCAGATCGCCTGATATAGAATTCTCCTTTTCTTATAAGCTAACGCGGAATTGCAAACAACAAGAATAGGTAGGAAATGTTAAAACATCAAATTATCTAGAAATGGCGAGGATGGGAGGGAATGGGGAATTAAAGAAAAAGAAAATTCAATAAAAAAAAAAAAGGAGAGTCAGTGAGAAGTGGGTGTTGGACAAGAAAAGGATTCGTCAATGTCCGAAGTGAGTTGGCGCTCGGGGGAGAATCGACGGTTGCCTTCGAGTTCTCCGCAGCGGGGAGTGGCTGAACCCACGGTTAAGCCCGAGAGCTCACTTATAGGGTGGGTTGCGGGTTGCGCGGGTTTTGGGGGAAGGGGGAAGAGGATAGATTCGAGGAGAAAGGGCATAGAGTAATCCTTACCGAAGAATGACCACCCTCGAGCGAAAGAGAGCAAAGCAACTGTTGAAAAGAGCGCAAAAAAAAAAAGGGATCGGATGTGAAGGGGGGAGACCGAACTAAATCAGAGCTGAAAGCGAAAACGGATTGAGTTCGGCAAAGCCACTTGCGTCAAGGAGAACCGTGGCTGGTGAGGAGCTGAAAGGAAGAAAAAAAAAAAAAAA
>NW_022475162.1:0-21569 GCF_009193445.1 Aspergillus pseudotamarii | reverse complement strand
AATTTTTAATAAAAAATATACTTTCTTTCTATATATAATTAATAAACAGAATCTTTTAATACTATTAATAGAGTATTTTTATAGTCTATTAAAATAGTTAAATTAATTCTAGATTAATTATAATTAATCTAGCTTACTATCTACTATACTAGATAAGAATTAATAGTTTTAGTACCAAGTACAGTTAATCTAGATTAACTGTCCAATTTTTGACTTAACTATAGTTAAATATAAAAATTCTATTAACCTAGCTATAACCTAGCAGTTAGGTATAACTGACCCCATTAACCTAACTTAACCTGGCCAAACGCCAGTCTAATATTATAATTAATAATTAAAGAATAATATAATAACTATTATAGAACTGTAGAACTGATTTTTATTTTATTTAAACTACTAATAACTATTAAAAACTGTCTGAAACTACTGATAAATTAGTCAGCGATTTAACATTGCCAACCCCCCTGTCCACTATGTACCTTTCGAGTTCGATGCGGCTAAAGTAAAGAACAAGAGTGATTTTACTGCGGATGCCAAACTTAACACCGCCAATGCCTGGCAGGATCAGTGGACTGGCAACCAATCGCGCAAGGATATTGGTATAAGTTGTGTTGCTGCGGTTGGTCCATTTACAACCTGGTGCTTGGAAGTGCGAGAATCTGAAAATCCTGGCTTGGATATGGGGCTTGTGGAATCTGCCTATATGGAATTCTGTGGCGCTAACAGGTCTTTCATACGGCGGACTAAATCTAGCTAATAGTCAACCAATGATTTTTTACCGAACCCTTGGTTTTTTATACTCGGCCATATATTGATTATTATTTCCACTTTTACAGATACTTAAATAATTATATTTTTGAGATTTTAAAATAGATCTGCCTAGCTAGACTGGTGTTTGGCAAGGTTAGGGTAGGTTAATCGGGTCAGTTTTACCTAGCTGCGGTTAACCTAGCTTCAATCTTAATGTAGGTCGGTTAAATATTTTTATACCTTAACCTAGCCGGGGTCGGTTAGGTTAGGTTATGTCACTCTACCCCTAGGATAATGATTCTAGGATATCAATGGTTTATTCGCCAGACAGGCTTTATATGCAGCCATTGGACTGAGTGACGTATGTACACGGTAGTCTAATTGCGATCCCTGCCACTCCCGAGAATATATGAAACTGATATTCCTTCCTATGTCTGTCTATTCACTATCTGGCCATCGAATGAAATGGAATATACACCACGGAGGAACTGTTCTACGACATATTCAGTCTCTCTCCACAGCAACTCGGTCAAGATATGAGAATGGCATACCCGCTATCATGATGGAAGAATAAGGGGATATGCAAGGAGATACATACTTGGACCACTTGCTCACCACTGGTGTGTGATGGAATTGATGATCCTTCGAGGCAAGGGTCTGACCTTGCTTTTGAGTAATTGATTTGCCGTAACTCTTGCCCAATACTGTAACTCAATGCATATGGTAGGCGCAAGGGATACGGTTTGATGCCAAGTATGCTGATATCCGGCAGCTGGATAGTGATACACCCATGCACGGTTTTGATGCTAGGAGAGATAGAGCTGCCCACAAGGATAGTTAAACTCAGCCAAGCCCAATGTTTTATTACTTTGGTGCCGTGCCCATACTGTAAGCAACGGTCGGCGTTACACCCGCTACTATGTCGAATCACGGATGTCAAATCGTGAGAATCTTAGGTAATGTCGTCTCGCGATGCATTCCTACACTGCAGGCTGGTAAGGCCAATGAGAGAATGGAGAGCTTGTATCATCGAATTAACCACGGCAGCAGGCGATCTATTCCAATATGCATATAATAGGATCATGGGACGGGTAGGGGGAAATATGTGGGTTGACCCACTATAATACCACAATCCTCAACAGTGTACATTCGATATTATCACATCCAGATGGCCCTAATCCCCCAGCAACCATACAGAATCTCTCATTTAGGATAGATCGGCAGGTCCTACGGTAGATCGAAATATCCTCCCTCAGCCAACCACCACATGATCGTGATGTTGGTATTTGCGCTGGACGGAATTTCCGACTTCCCTGCACTGATGGATCTTCACATCGTCGCTCCTAGGCAACCAGCGGTGAGGTAGCTTAGTTGCATAGCTTGTATACACTAATTGTAAGGGATACACAGGTACCTGGGCAAAGACCAAGAGCAGCCATCCTTCTTGGCCTCACTCATCTTATCGCTGTCGACACAATTTCTGTGTGAATACTCAAAAGCTTGGGTATGAGGACAGACGAGCAGAAATCAATTTAAAGTTCAGTGCCACGGCTTTAGACTCGTGTTGTGGCTGTGATAGAATTTCAATATTATATATTGTACTCCTTTGGAGAACAAAAATGGATAAACAAGTTGAAGTCAGTCATTCTTTAGTCCCGAATATGTTGACATTTGCACTGAAAGCTAATCTCGATGATGAACTACAGCATGTTCCTCTCAAGGTTCCTCGCCTAGACGAGTTTTGCGATGGCTATAACATCTCTCTCACTCGAGTGATGCACGTCATCTGGAGCATAGTGCTGGGAAGTTATACTAGTTCCGACATTGTTAGCTTTCGACGCGTCCTTCGCAGAACCACCGGACATGGACAGCCTTGGGAGGAGCTTGTGTGCCAAGAAAGACTCACGCGGAATATTCCGATAATCGATGTATTGAGGCAAGAGAAGACATATGACCGAAATCACAACGGTATTCCGGATACTAAGGAGAGCGACACGCTTTTGTTTCTGAACTCGGACTCCCGGTGCGAGTTGCAAACATTGGAAGGCCACGATACAACCAACGTAGGTACAATTACGACGAGTGAGGAATGATCAAAAGCCCTGGGCTTACGCCACTGCAGATCAAGATTATTTTGACGGTTGAGAACAAGCACAATGAGCTAAATGCTCGATTGAGCTATTGGAAAACAAAACTCAGTGACCTGGAGGCTCAAGGCATGGCAGCCACCGTGTCTAAGACGGCAACGGACATCGTGAACCAGCCCTTTACAAGTATTGGAGATTTGGTTCTTTGCAGTGATCACGATCTGAGTATCCTCCGGAAATGGAACGAAAGATTACCGATATGGCATGATGAATGTGTTCACCACGCCATATCACAGAGGGTTCGAGAGAACCCAGGAATGCCGGCTGTCAATGCGTGGGATGGAAATTTCACTTACTCTGAGCTTGAGCGGCTCTCATCTAATCTGGCAGCTCATTTAACCAGCATAGGTGTTACGCCGGAAAGATTTGTGGCATTATACTTTGAAAAGTCAAAATGGTTCATTGTCGCCATTCTAGGGGTTATCAAGGCAGGTGGGGCCTACGTTCTTCTCGACCCGTCCTATCCTCGGTCTCGAATGCAAGTCATATGTGATGAACTTCGGGCAACGACTGTCCTCGCCAGCGTTGGTTTGGCTCCAACCGCCGAGAATTTGGCGAAGAACATTGTGGCGGTAGGGGAAGATGCAGAATGTCTCGGTGAGGAACAAGATGTGTCAAATCTCATCTCTGCATGTCCTGATAATCCCTTGTATGTGGTATTCACGTCCGACTCCACTGGGAAACCGAAAGGAATTATAATGGAACATGGAGCGTTTTGTAGTTGGGCCAGAACCACAGGGCAATCGTTATGCCTAGATAGTCGTTCCCGAGTCCTCCAATTCTCCAGTCATGCATTTCTTGTCGTTCATCGCGATGTCCTACTCACTCTCATGTTTGGAGCGTGCATTTGTGTGCCATCTGAAGCTGATCGGGTCAACAACATAGAACGATTTATGACGGAATATCGCATTAATTGGGCCAACCTAACCCCATCTGTGGCCGCTTTGCTCAGTCCAGAGAAGGTCCCTAATCTGCAGACTCTGGTCTTTACTGGGGAGCCCATGTCCCGTGCCAGTCTCGGAATGTGGGCGAACAAAGTAAATGTGATATATGGCTGTGGACAATCCGAATGTGTTAGTATCTCATTGATGAGAAAGAACCCGGGTGTTGATTCGGATCTAAAGAATGTTGGGCGCGGGGTTGGATCTGCAATTTGGCTGGTCGACCCTCAGGACCATGATAAGCTTGTTCCAATTGGGGCCATTGGAGAGCTGGTTATCGAGGGGACAGCTATTGCACGAGGTTATGTCAACAACACCGAAAAAACACAAGAGTCGTTCCTCCGCGATGCTGCATGGCTGCAGAGGGTTCGCCCGGAATATCGAGGCCGCCGGCTTTACAAGACCGGAGATCTTGCTCAGTTTACAGATGACGGGACAGTCCGGTTTTTGGGCCGGAAGGACAACACGGTTAAAGTGCACGGCCAGCGTTTGGAAGTGGAGGAAGTCGAACGGCACGTCAGTCGCTCTCTATTAGAAATGCCTGATGCTGAGGTTCACGATGTGGTAGTGGACCTGGTCTCATTGCCAAACACAAAGGGCGCAAAATTGACAGTGTTTCTGGGATTGAGCCCCACGACCCAGGCGATTGGGAATGAGGCACTCTTGGGGTCCTTGGAGAGGGCCCCAGACTATTTAAGGATGATAGAGTCGTGCCTAGCAGACGCTGTGCCACGATATATGATTTCAACGGCGGTTGTTCCAATACTGCACATACCCTGAATCGGTCAGGTAAAAAGGACCGCCAGGCGTTGCGCCGTGTCGTATCCAACATGACTGCGGAAAATGTCGCTTGCTGTACAGGATCAAGCATCACACTTGAAGGCCCTCAAACCGAAAAGGAGGAAACCCTAGCGGTACTCTGGTCGCGCGTTCTTGAACTCGGAGACACAAGTATTGGAAGACACGATCATTTTTTCCGGAGAGGGGGTGATTCAATCACAGCTATGAAACTTGTTGCTGCAGCAGAAGAGATAGGGATTCTTCTGACCTTCGGTGACATCTTTTCTCACCCAGCGCTGTCCGCTCAAGCCGAGCTAGTGTCTAGTAGAACAGGCGAGCAGTCAAACTACAATGACAATTGGTTCGAATCAATAGTCGGAGAAGTGAGAAAACGGGAAATCGTTGAACTCTCCGCCAAAGAATGCGCATTATCTGAGTCGCAGATTGAGGATATATACCCAAGCACGCCTATGCAGCAAGGCTTAATCACTCTGAGTATTGTGCGGCCGGGCACATACATTTCACAGCGGGTCTATCAGCTGCCGGACGACGTTAGTATCCCGATATTAGAACTAGCATGGAGGGCAACCTTTGAGGCGAATCCCCTTTTGCGGACCCGCATCGTACAAGGTCCTGATGGGGAGGCTTTCCAAGTCGTTGTGCGCGAGAAGTTCAACTTCTCCATCCATTATGATTTAGAGGAGTATCTACGCCAAGATAAAGCTCGGCCGATGGAGCTAGGTCAGCCCCTAGCACGGCTAGCGGTAATTCATAGCTCATCAGAGAGTCCGAGCCGCTGTGTTCTTACTCTGCACCACTGCATATATGATGCGTGGTCAGTCTCCCTGCTCCTAGAACAGGTCGACCTCGCTTACCATGGAAACTCTTTGGCTGCATGGCCATTCAGTCCATTTGTGAGCTACATCTGGCAATCGACATCGGAGGCTGAGAAGTACTGGAAAGCCGAGTTTTTAGGTTTCGAGGGCGAGCAGTTTCCATCCCTACCCTACCCAACATATACCCCTACTGCCAACGAATCCGAGCATACAGATGTTAAGATTCTAAGCAATGGCACTAACGTCACTCTGTCTAATAGCATCCGGCTGGCATGGGCGCTGACCGTCGCGCGGTACACCGGCTCAGATGACGTGGTATTCGGACTGACCGTATCTGGCCGCGGTGCTCCGGTGCCTGGGATTGATAAGATGGCAGGCCCTACGATCGCAACATTCCCCCTCAGAGTCCAACTGAGACCGAACGTCTCCCTCCAGGAAGAGCTCCTGTTGCTCCAAGAACAATTGATTTCGGCACTTCCGTTTGAGCAGTATGGTCTGCAGCACATTGGCCAGCTGGGAGACGATGCTGCGAGAGCCTGCAGGTTCCAAACCCTTCTTGTGATCCAGCAAGTACCACTACATCAAAAGTCTAGTATCCTTGGGGACTTTGCAGATGTCAATGCCCGACCGGTCTGGGACACATATGGGTTGACACTACTGTGTACCCCATCCAGCAACGGTTACGTTCATGTAGAAGCGGTCTATGATGCGAAGGTAATTCCAAAGGCTCAGCTACGGAGAACTCTGAACCTTTTCGCACAAATCCTCACGCAAGTGACCCAGTCAGCGAATCGCTTGGTTGGTGATGTCAACAGCATCAGTCCGGAGGACCTACAGCAACTCCAGACATGGAATAGTCATGTACCACAACTAAGTTCCATGTTCATCCACGAGTTGATCCGTGATAATTGCGTTTCGCAGGCGAAAGCAACCGCAATCGATGCTTGGGATGGGGAATTCACGTATGGAGAGCTCGAGAACCTGTCCTCCCGCCTGGCACTCTCCTTGACCGAGCATGGAATACGACCGGACGTGTTTGTCCCGCTTTGTTTTGAAAAGTCCAAATGGGTGGCCGTCGCCATGTTAGCGGTTGCAAAGGCTGGTGGTGCATTCATTCTTCTGGATCCTTCCTATCCGGTGCAACGGCTTCAAGGTATCTGTGGAGATTGTCAAGCAACGGTGTTGTTATGCTCCCTTGCCCAGGTTGATCTGGCAGGCCAACTGGGATGCTCCCACATTCTCCCTATTGGAGGGCAAAACATTAAGCATGTGGCAGATTCTTCGATATGTAGAGATCACCATTCCACAGTGGTACAGCCGAGTCATGCATTATATGCCGTGTATACGTCTGGCTCGACCGGGAAGCCGAAAGGAATTATCATAGAGCATGGAGCTTTAGCTACCAATGCAACGATCACTGGCCCTAACTTGCTGCTCAATAAGCATTCTCGCGTGTTTCAATTTTCATCTCATGCATTCGATGCAACCATAGCGGATTACCTCTTCACTTTGGCTTGTTGGGGGTGTGTGTGCGTTCCTGATGAGGCAGCGAGTCGGGGTGATGTCGCCCATGCAATGAATGAGTTCAAAGTAAACTGGGTATTCCTCACCCCCTCTGTGGCTCGCACATTAGGTCCTAGAGCTGTCCCAACTCTGGAAGTATTGGCCATGGGTGGTGAACCTGCAAAGCCACTTGACTTTGCCATTTGGGCAGGACATGTTCAGGTATTACATATGTATGGTCCTTCTGAATGTACTATCTACAGTACAATGCAGCCTACAGTTCACAAGTCTTCTAGCCCTACGAATATTGGTCATGGTTTGGCTGTTGCATGCTGGCTAGTCAACCCAAAGCACCCAGACCAGCTGGTGCCCATTGGATCCATTGGGGAGTTGTTGATTGAAGGTCCGCCTGTCGGTCGCGGTTATATTGGCAATGAAACCCAGACACGATCATCATTCATTGCTTGCCCAAAGTGGCTTTCGCCCCTGCGACTTGGACAATATGCTAGGCTGTACAGGACAGGAGATCTAGCACGATATAGTCCAACTAATGACGGCTCGCTAGAATTCGTTGGACGGAAGGACCATCAGGTTAAAATTCGAGGCCAACGAATTGAGCTTGCTGAGATCGAATATCAAGTGACGCAAACCCTTCCAGAAGCAACCGACATCATGGTTGAAATTATTACTCCATCGGACATGGATACTCACACGCTGCTAGTGGCTTTTATCTGGGATGCAGCTCGACAGCCAATGGCAAAGCCTGGGATAGAAGCGGAGCTGAGCCCTTTATCTGTGCCTGACGAGCAATTCAAGGCCAAGACTACACATGCTGAGATGGCTCTCCGGAAGGTTCTTCCTCGTCATATGGTTCCTACCCTTTTTATTCCACTGCGTTACTTGCCATTAAGCCCCAACGGCAAGGCCAATCGCCGCTTTATCAGGGAGAAGGCTTGCTTGCTTTCGCGACGGGAACTTAACATATATCGTAACTCAGAGAGCCAAGCGAAGCGTCCGCCATCAAACGAAGTAGAGAAGAAGTTACAACAGCTCATTGTCGACATCCTCCACATATCTATTGAAGAGGTGGGAATAGATGACCAATTTTCCCAGCTATCCATGCTAGGATTAGATTCTATTCAACTGATGCGCCTCGTCGCGTTGATCCGCAAAGTCTTCGAGGTCCATATCGCAGTAGGCACGCTATACGACACCAAGCTGACGGTGACGGGGCTGGCTGCGATGATCTCGACGCTACAAATGGGTGATAAAGAAGCAGGTAATGTCCCCACAATCGATATATCCACAGAGATCACGGGGGCTTACGATCAGCTCATTCAACGATATGAGTCACTTCATCGACGACGGAAGGTCTTCTTGACCGGTAGCACCGGCTTCCTGGGCTCCCAGATACTGCGCCAGCTGCTACGTGATCCTTGCGTGGAGAAAGTAATCTTGCATGTCCGAGCAGCAAGCGCAGCCAAGGGGCTCGAAAGGATTGCTTCAATAGCCACGATGGCCCAGTGGTGGTCACCGTCGTACCTCGATCGGATCACATGCTGGACGGGAGATCTCTCAGCTCCCCGACTTGGGCTCCAGCCGGAGCAATGGCGGATCCTTTGCGGCATGGATGCACAGGAGCAGGTCCATTCAATAATTCACAACGGGGCGACGGTTCAATGGCAGGCTCCATATCACATCCACAAGCCCGCTAATGTCGACTCAACCATCGAATTATTGGCGGCGCTGCGCCTCTGGAACCAGGCGGGTACGTTCACCTTTGTTACCGGTGGGCGACAACGATCCGTAGACCAGGATCTCGGTGGTTTTATGCAAACCCTCCAGACAGCCAATGGTTATAGCCAAAGCAAATTTCTTGCCGAACAGCTCGTGTCAATGTTTGCAAGTCGCCAGTCCACGCATCATATTTCCGTTGTCCGGCCAGGCCGGATCGTTGGTACAGAGACAGAGGGTATCCCAAATGCGGATGATTTCCTATGGAAGCTGGTGCAAATATGTCTCCAGATGGGGAAGTACCCCGGCAACGATGGCCATCTGTGGATAACCGTCGCCGACGTGGAAGAAGTGGCGACTGGCATTCTCAGGATCACATTTGGTGTCGCGAACGAGGATGTGGCGCCCTCTATCTTGAATATTGAGACTGGAATTACGGTCTCCCATTTCTGGGATATTGTCCAAGATACCCTGCAAACCAAACTAGTACCCATGAAGACCGAAGACTGGAAACAGGCTGCAGAGCTCTTTTTGGAAGCGGCAGAAGAGAGCCATGCTTTCCGTCCTTTACTGGCTATGCTGCAGGAATCACAGCTTAGCTTTGGAGGAAAGAAGCCTGATAATGCAGGGAACATCAGTCCGGGAATAATCAAAGCGAATATAGAAACTCTCGTGGATGTTGGATTTCTGTCCACAGTACAATGTCCTGGTTCGAAGAAAGTTGGACGATCGACGGTGTTTAGCAGGTCGTGACGGTTCAGCTTGCCTTCGAGGCGCTCTATATCTGCACTAGTCTCAAACATTGCTCACTTATAGATTGTTTCTATTTCATTTCCATGGATCTTCGTACCTATAGAGCAGGCTTGTATATATTGAAATTGATTGAAAACATCAGGTCATGCGAAAGTCAATATTGCAAAGAAGACGAATGCTACATCCGCGATGCTTTATTTTAATGGCGTTTAGGTCATATATTCGCCCTATAGATTGACTGGTAAGAAAGTAAAGTAATTCTATATCTACTATAGATTTGCCCCTTATGGGTACACTATACTTATTGTTAGTAGATCTGACTCTTCTTTCTAATATGCAGTATAATCGGAAATTGGTTTGATTTGCAGCAAAGTGTCAATGATGAATCACTGTCCCTATCGTACTCGTACTTGTACCCATTAGACGATGTTAGAGACGTTGCTCTGTCTCTTAACAAACGTGTGCTAGGGGTTCAACTCTCATGGCTAAATCACTTACCAGACACGCTACGTAGTGTTGTTCACTGATATATCTTGCTTTCGATGCCTGGGCTGCGATGGTGTTCGTTCTAGGGTAACTGCTGACAATTCTAACTACTTCATTAATAATCGTATTATGTGTTGCTGGTGGATCTTAGATGGATAAAACTATGTTTTCCTGTTCCATTTTACAATATCCACTGTTCCCAGTGGGCTCGTAGAGTGAATTGTCCTTCCATAGTAAACATTCCATCCCATTCATCGCTCTGCACCTGTTGACCAGACGCTCCAATGGTGCTCTGATCATGTCAGTCTGTTTCCTTCAAGGCCTCTTGCAAGTATCTATTGCCTTGAGGAATAGTCGAAATCGGATATTTATTTCCTATTCCTGTATCTAAAGCATTGCCATCTGTTGGTAGTATACAATGAGAGTACCACCCCAGACACGATGGACTGGTTTCTAATTCCTCGGGCCGTGGATATCCTTTTACATTATTGGGGGGCTCTAGAGGGATATTGAGTGCGGCTGATGGCAACGTATCCTCCTCTGCACAATTTTTGTCACTGAGAACTGTTCTTGAAGAACATGTAATATGTGTGCCGTCGCCTGGGTTATGCAAACCTCTCTCCTTATTGTTTGACTTTTTTTCAAGTTGCTGTGAGCGCCTTTGTTTGACGTATTGAATAAGGATGCGTAATGGTTTGCAAAGTGGTTCCTTCGTAATAAATTTAGGAAGTAGATTAATAGTCCTGGCCACCACAGTCCAGGCATGCTCTGCCATTGTATCGAATGGGGCGAGAGACAGTCTGCTTAATACCAAAACCAGTGGCTGCCATTGAATGAGACCGTAGAATTGCCACGCCCAGCTTGTAGTTGAAACCTCATTCATATCGTCATGAACTTCGACCGACAAGAGAAATGCTTTGTCTGTCTGTAAGCCGCCTTGCTTGGGAGGCAAAGATGGCTGACGGATATGATGTAAAATGAGCTCATATCGTTTCACTAAAAGCACCGCCAACTTTCGTGTGAAGCAGTATGTTGGCTTGTGGGATGGTGCTGGCATAATGAACTCCGCAAATTTATCTCGAGTGATTTTTGAAAATTGCTCAAACTTTTCAAGCGCTTCGGCATCTAGCGCTTGATGGCAGGGGTATATGGACGATATTGCATCCTTGATCCTCTTGCCAACTCTCCAGATCTAACGCCTCAAAAGGTAGATTGTCATGTCTGTGTGTCCACTCCTAGCTTTGGGCAAGTGTGACATTGCCGAGTAGATGTCGGTGTCGTTCAGGTTTAATGGTGGCTGCATGTTGAATATGGAGCCAGATATTGATGCTTCTGCTAGTTGCATGTCTCCTGAAGAGAAATTGAGTATATTTATATAGCACCACCCATGTCGGCGGATTTCTGTCTCGAAAGGCGTGATGTCATGGAAATGAGACCCGTCGCGGTGGAGACCAATTGTCCGGCTATCCTCAAGAACAATCCAGATAGAGTCCATATATACCTTTGAGACTCTCCAGGCGGGCTACAAGGGTGTAGAGTAGAATTGCTTGGGCAATAGATAGCTGCCGTGTGTTAATGAACTCGGCTCGTGAAAGGGCACCCTACGGCGGACTAAATTGAAGTTCTAGACAATGTAACAATGTAAAATATTACCAAACTCCCTAACACCAACACACTATATCTTAGCCTAAGTCAATTTAAAAAACTTTACTGTAGTATCTACTATTTATAATAGCATAAATAATTGATTTAGCTCTAAATATATTTATACTCTCTATTATTTTAATTTTAACATTCATATTTCAGATACTGTAGTCCCTAAATTTAGAGATTACTATTATTAATCAAGGTAGTGGGATCTCTAAGCTTAGCTACTACTCACATCTACCGTCGACTGTCTACTGCCTACTGCCTAGTATCTACTGCCTACTGTCTAGTGTGACTATCACTACTACTACTAATACTAAAAAATCTCGATTAAATATAGATTTTCTAATTTATAAATAATTTAGTATTAATATATAGTATACAGTATATTTTATAAAGTAAGAGTAATACTAAATAAGTATACAATGTAATGTAAAACGCCAAGGTTTCGGTCAGAAATCTCCATTATCCAGAACTTCGATTTAGTCCACCGTAGGTTCAGCTCCCATCTAGCAAGCTTGGTAAATGCAAATAGTTGGCAGAGCAATAATGATCTAACTTGATATGGTCTAGCATATACCTGAGGGAATAGATCAAAGAGCGTGGGGTGACATTGCTGCTGCATCTGCCCAGCGCACTAGCTAGAAGTGGATCAATACACCCCGCCCCGACTCGAGGTTTCCGATGTGATAGCCACTCAGCTGAGTAGTATTATCCACTTACCTGCACCTATGGGCGTCTGGTATGGACGTGTTAAAGATTTGCATTTTGCACACGCAACCTATATATTGCATCACCCAAGCTAATATTTTCCCGAGCATCGCGGGCAGCTCTCCAGGATTCAAAGAAATTTGTCCAATGATTTTTATGATGGGGATTTACATAAACCTTACCCTACTCTGTTTTTATATGGTTCTGGTTCATATACTGCGATTCCGTCGACGAAGATTAATCCATAACCGATACTCGAAACGCTATCTGAATGAGGAATTAACAGACGATGATGCATGGGAGATATTAACAACTCTCGGACAGTTAGAGTTCCCGGCCATGTTTCAAATAGGTTTGGAATATGCTTTATTCCGGGTACATCTTATTATGTTCCTGCTAGAGTGTTTATGTCGATTCGGAAAAGTAGAGCATCGCATGCTAATGACACACATACTAGACCTATGCGATTCCGACCATTTCTCGGGTTCTTTCAAGGAAATCGGATTTTTCTTCACAGAGAACCTGGTACAAGCGATATTCAGACACAGTGGCTTTGATGGTCGAAGCGCTAGCAAATTCACCAGCTTCCCGACGCGGCCACGAAGCGATTGCTCGAATGAAATACCTACATCATGCGTATAGGGAATCGGGCAGTATTGTTGAGGATGACATGCTTTACACACTCGGGCTGCTCACGATCCAGCCTGCAAAATGGATCGATCGATATGAGTGGGATCAGACTAGTCAGATGGAAAAATGTGCAATGGGTACCTTCTGGAAAAGCTTCGGCGACGCGATGGAAATCAGCTACGGTGATTTACCATCAGGTAAGAAAGGGTTCAAGGATGGCTTGCAATTTTTCCAGGAGATTGAGACCTGGTGTCGTGACTACGAAATGCAAGCGATGCGTCATTTGCCTGGCCTCAGTGACTTACAGGATCAGTTGATACGGAATGTTGCCCTGGGTGGTGTACCCAAGATATTCCACAACCTGGCTAGAAACATGATACTTGTTTTGATGGACGACCAGCTGCGACTATCAATGGGGTCAGCTCCCTCGGCCCGCAATTGCTAGCCTGGTCATTCAAGCTGATAAATTTGTTTAGGTATCATCAGCCCGCTCAATGGGTTTACGCTCTAACCCACACTGTATTGGTTGTTCGAAAGTATATCCTCCGATACCTTGTCCTGCCACGCCCGTCTTTCTTTCGGCAGTTACGATTGAACCCAGATCCAGAAGAACGATCTCCACACCGAGTACACATTTGGGAAGCCCATCCCTATTACGTGGCCCCGACGCTTTGGAATCGTTGGGGGCCATATGCCTGGGTTACATGGTCCCTGGGACGGCCTCTTCCGGGCGATGATGGTGATGGGTTCATGCCGTGTGGATTCGATACGCGCAATATAGGGCCGTCATATATGAAAGGAAGAGGCGAAGATTATGCGAGGCAGGAGAAGGTAAAACTTAGAAATGGGCGAAGGGGACAGTGTCCTTTTTGATTCCGAAAAAAAAAAACACTAGCCCTACGGAACGATTGATATATACATAACATTATTCATGACGGTACTACTGCAATCTCCAGCCCCGCCGTAGACGTTACAATAGAACTGACTTTTGCTGATACTAGCACTACTTATTTATGTATTGTTGGCTAAAGTCGAGAAGGAGCTAGGTAGTAGTAAATCTTTTTGTTAGTATTCTCGCTGGTGCAACGAGAATTTTGTTATAATTGTACGTGACGATGGGGCACAGTTTCCACGGGCCGGAAAAAGCCCAGGTAACTGGCCGCGCAAGACCGCTTACCTATTCTAACAGGTGCATTCTGCTGAATGCGATGACCATGGAGCCTTTCTGATGGTAGACGCAATGATTGAATAGATGATGGGCGACGACGTCGATGTAGAAAGTTAACCGCGCTTCTACTTCCAATACCTGCAAGATTCCTGTTGCTGAGAATGTCCAGAATCATGATGATCGCTTGGTGACAATCAACCTCTTCTGCGCAGCCTGGATGTCCATCTCGATCATATTCTCTCGCAAGCATAAGCTTGAATGCCTTTCATACCAGCATGGCATTATCTTGCGACCACAAATATGACAGACAACAGGATCTGGCAGACGCCTATCAGTTGTGTCTCACTCAGGTTCTATCGCATCAGCAAGGCTCGCGACATATTGGGCTAAGAGTTGAAATCCACTTCCTATTGGGTAGAGAAGCAGGACTAGAGTACATTTGGCTGCCTTGCTGATGGTTTTGCAACTTAATATAGACTAAGCTCATATAATAACATTAGATAACAGGATTTCTCCGAAGACTTGTCAAGGTAAACCTACACTGAGTGCGGCACTTTTACATGAAGAGGCGGAGGTAACAGCCCCTTGCGCTTCCATACAAAGTACAACATCATGTTTCCGCGTTGACAGCCCATAATAACCCTCACAGCTGTCTGTGTGTACCATGAACTGTCCATTCTCGCCCAAAGTCGGGCAAGGCAGGATCGAATTCGGGCTTCTCTTAACCGCAAATTCAGCAAAACAGGTGCAAGAAGGGTCCTCCATAGCATGTATTGTGCTATGGAACATATTTTTTTTCATCCATAGAAGTGTCCAGTACTTTTACTATTTTTAATAGTTGATGTAGCTAGTAAGATTCTGTCCTCCTGTTCTACCTGAGCTTTTGATGATTTAGGCATTTATGGTAGTATAGCAAGTGGTTGAATAGCTTCATAAAATGATACGGGTACAGCACGCGTGTGGCCCACTCGGCCGTAGTGGCCCGCCTGTACGGGAATTACGTTATTTGAAATGGCTCAGTCCCAGACCATGACACGCTCCGGAGCATACATGACTCGAGAGCCAGCGGTGGGACGGGCGCACGGTCCCTCCTTGGGAAGAGATACATAAAGCAATTGCCTCGGATAATAACCTTCCTAAATTATACAACAGCAACCGCCCAAAATGCCCACAGCAACCCTCCACCTTCTTGCTCTCGAAGCTGATGCGCCCACTTTCCTCCAAGCCCTCCAGTCTACCCGCAAGGTCATCGTTGCATCGCGACCCCGACATATCGTCATCCACCCGGTTCTTATTGACAAGGATGCCCTGCCAACTCCATGGGACCTCCTTGTGCTTATTCAAAGTGAAGAGTCTAATCCATTGCCCATACCAGAGTTCCTACAATCCCAAGTGAAATCCGAATACCGCATCCTAGTTGGAATCCCTTCTAAGCTGCTGACAAGCTACCCATCCCGCTCCGAATCACTGAAGCGTGCCGCCCTCTCCATCCCGCTAACCGGGTCCATAAACCACGTCCAGGATAGGGCCAGCTCTCAAGGCCTCGAGGTCACACCAGAGCTCCTCGCCTTTATGCATAAACTCTCGGCCGAGCATCCAGGTCCCGTAACCATGCTCAACTTATTGCACTTCAACTCTCCTGGCGGAAAGGATGGTTATTATAAGTACGGGCAGGCGTTTGGGCCCATTGCTGATAGACGGGGCGGCAATGCAAAGTTGGTAGGGACAGTGATTCGACCTGACGTCGATGGAGAAACGGATGTCAAGAGGAAAGAAGAGGTGGGGTGGGATGAAATTTCCATCGTACACTATCCTTCTATCCGGCATTTTTGTGATATGCTTGCCGGAGAGGACTATCAAACAATCAATGAGAAGTTTCGGTTGGGAGTAAGTCCCTCCCCCAGAATTATAACTCCTCCGTGTCCCTTTTGCTTTTGCCTTCCTCCTGAAGTGAAATTCTGATTTGTTTGTGTAGGCTCTGAAAGATACGTTTTTACTTTGCACGACTGAGTTTGATGTAGAGACAACATTACCTGCAAGAGGGTCCTCGAAGATATAGATATCCGTGATTCCGTGATTCCGCGATGAAGTAGGCTGAGACTTGTATCTAGAGTTCCGGGTCCCTTTGTTGCTGCTGCTCTAGCTCCTTGACCAGGATATTAGTTTCTAGCAAGACCTGATTATTGGAAGCTAGACTGGCTTATGGGCCATGGCTAGGTTAGGTTAGGTTACGCTATCCTAATGGTCTTCTAAAGCTAATGTAAGGTGAAAGGGCCCAACCACTAGAGTTAATACGCTCAATAGAAGTAACCCGTTCCCGGCTTCCTGGCTACAGTAGAGAAGGCTGCCCAGATAGCTCAGCTCGGGTAACTACCATAGCAGTAGATATTAGGCCCATTAAAATGCCAGCTTTATGAAGATGATAGATATTGCTCGGTAGAATGCTCTACTGTATTATAGTGATCTGTACGTGCTTAGACCACTCACCTAGGAGGAGAGTTGGCATTGGGTCGGGTTTTTGATACGCGAGCCCGCACCCGCCCCGAACCCAGAAAGCCCTCTACTATGCCTAGTTTAGTAAGGTACCTGATAAGTGGCTAAGTGAAGCCTTCCCTGTATAGACTTAGGCTAGAACCTTACCCTGATTTTGAATCATATAATTCCCAGCAAAGCCCGCACAGGATCCCTGGGTTTGAGGCGGACTTTTCGGGGAACCCGATTAACTCAAACCTTAATCTACTGAGGCCGGTTAGGTCAGGCTATGGCTAGGTTACGGCGGTTAGGCTGTGCCACTGGATATAGTAGTTAGATATATCGCCACATGCTTTCGGCGCCGAGGGTACAGAGGAACACTAAAATCGGACCAATCTGTGGTACCGGAAGCGAGACGTATATATGTATCCCATGTACTAGGGTATAGAGAGAGGAAGGGAGAGAAAAGAAGAAGAAAGAAAGATATCCGGGATCTCCCTGATATAGGGAAGATCAACAAAGGAAAACACCCGCAAAGACAAGCTGCTTCAGCAGCTGGTAAAGAACCCCAAAACGGGAGTTGCGTCAGCGTTAACATGATTCCCTATCAGCAACACCATCCGTACTATGCCCCCTTTGCTCCGGTCCCAGAAGCAGAAGTAGTATACTGTATGCGTCGGCTACCTCCAGGAAAATACAAATGACCATCCCGTAGTGGTAGCGGTCAACAAACGTACCATCGGCCTTTGTCAAGGGTGGCAAGGGAAATTGTTCACCAATTGTGGCTTCAATGGTAGAAGGGGCCGAGGAAGCCAGATTGCCGATCTGGTATGCCGATCTGACAACAAGGACTTGGAAGGCAACCCGGGACAGCTCCAGGAGGTATATCGGGATTACGCTCTAGGCGCCTTGTACGCAGAACTGTTCAAAAAAGGATACTGCCGTCACCGCGTGTCCTCTGGTGTATGTGTAAGGGTATACGAGTGCCCCGCCGACGATACAGATGACGATGATGCTGAAACGTCGACCAAAGATCTGCGAACAGTATCCCACCGTCGTCCCGCCAGTCATTGCACCGAGATTAGCGACTACCAGAGTGAAGAGCTGTGAGATGAGCTATACGTACTTTGTGCATTACTTCATCCACGCGATAGGGAGGGAAGGCCTTCGATTATACCAGTCATGGGGAGAACATGATTACTATTTGGATCAATCCCTATTGGAAGGCGGCTGCAGACGTCGCTGCTGGAAAAAAACAAAGTGCCTCTTAAAAGCCTTTCAAAAGGTCTGTCGTTCACAGGTACTTCGGACTTGGCGCAACAGATTTGAAACTGCTCTGACATGGAACAGAGTAAATGGTCACCTACATTGGACAGTGCCTACGGCAATGTTTTTCGGTAAACTTCGGTTTGACTTGTAGGGAAGGCCGATTGGAGCCTCCAGTTGTTCTTGTTTACCAACCCTGGGTAAAGGATATACAAGATCAAGGACGTTACCGTAAAAGGCATCAAGTCATTCACGAGGAAAGACATTGCTTAAGTATTTTCACTACATTGCATAAGTTTTGGCCGTTGCTGGTATACTGACTCGAATGCTTAAACGGTATACTCTAGACCACAGTTAAAGTTATACGCTAAGGTCAGTAGCATGTATAGATGAACCCACCGGTCCCAGTTGTTTAACCGATGATCTTATACAAACCCATAGATACGAGAAAGATAGGATCAGGCCGAGTATATATTATCTCTATTCTAAACAAACCGGAACAAGGCGCAATATTAATAAGATCGTGAAGTTCAACTTGTAACCATCCAAGAGTCTTATTTGGATCTTTGACGTCTTCAACGGCTCAATACAGCAACTGTACCGACTGTGTTGCAGCTGTAGGTGTACTTAGTATCGAGCCAACGAGACCTAAGGGATCTTGCTCCTGTTGACATTGGCGGCAAGATCTCGGCTGATAGTTGCTATGGGATAGCTATCATGGAATCCGCAAGGACTATATCTATAGTATAGTGTATGGTACTCGACTTTCAATAGCTCCCGCAAGTATATGACCATATATCTATCATGCGAGAATTGGAGTCGCAAATGGCAAAACGGATTCTCTTGACCGCAAAGGGCCGCCAAGTTGAACAGTGCATACTTGAGATTGTGGGGCGTTAGGGATGCGAGTGGAAGAGAGCCTTCCAGACATTTTACCGCGTAGAATGTAGCCCAAGCCTTGTAACAGTAGTCACATCAACTCTCCCTAGTTTGATTTTGGCGCTGCTTTCCATTGACAGGATAGGCAATTCGACCTTTGGCTAGTTCCGTGACGAGAAATTATCCCCAGTGTAACCCCAGAACTACACTTGCTCGACTTCTCTGCTACTCATCTTTGCGCACTCTGGCAAAGCAACCTAAGAGTTCAATATGCAGGAACTAGATCCTGCCGCCTTTGATTGCCTCTCTGGAGCGCGAGAGAAGTCTTCATCGACATCGAGAAGGAGAATATGCCGGGTGAAGCACTTGAGAGAAGCTGGAAAACCCAGTGCCGATGTAGGATGCGAAGTTGACTGTGGCTTCTGCCATTTTGACGGTTGCCGATCCGCCCGGCTTGCATGGCGAGACGAACCACCCCATCATTTCGATCTTGTCTCGCCCCTTTCACGGATTTCCCGTCTTGGGCCCTTTTGTATTTTTTAGCTAACTAGAGCGGTGTTCAACCCAAAGCATGTGTTCCATGTGATCTCCCGAGGTGGCTATGCTGATGCTTAGATCATGCCGAATGAAGCCTTGGAGAACCTGTTCGCATTTTGCGAATTTGATGCCGGGCCCCTTCACTGGTCTTCTTCGCGAACTTATAATCTAAGTGCACGACGACCATCCTAAGAGATATGAGCTGCGTGCCAACCCTAAATGGAACTGCGTCTGGCATCAGTGCCCAGCTCATGGCTCCTTGACTTGCTATCAAGGACGGACCGGGGAGAAGCATTGGACCAGGACTTGAACTTTGCGATTTGTCTCTCCGCCGACATCTCAACCTCGAATCCCTGATTCTGAAGATCATTCATGCACTGCTGCGCTTGTTCTTCTATGTCCTGGATGTGCTTCTGCGCTTCTTCTTTCATTTCCTTCATACATTCATTGGCCATCGTGCGTATCTCGGAGTTACCATCGTCGACCTGCTCGCGAAATTCAGCTTCGTTCATTTTGCATGCGTCGAAGAACTGATCCCGAGACTTGCTCACAGCACTATCGACAATCTCATCGACAATAGGTGATATGTGGCGCTGAATTATCTGACTGATATATCGTTCCAGGCGGCGGCGTTTGATCGGCTCGCCCCTGGCAAAGCTGCCTTTGGCCGACTCCGAGGGCAGGTCACTGTCTCCATCATGTGGTGTGGCTAGCAGATGGGCGTGTCGGGATCCAATTAAGACTTTGCGAACCTGGTCATCTGACAAACTACTGAACTCATGGACCAGACACGCAAGTCTGTTACGCTCTGTGTGGCCAGGAGAGAAAGCATGCGTGAAGTACGTTGGGCGGATTGACGGGGACGGGCGGAGAGGACTCGGCGTATCGGGCTCGGTGGGAGAGTCGATCGATTGAGGGGACGAGAGGAGGGTTTTTTTTCGTGATGGGTTGTCCAGTGGCATTGAATCTAGGTATTACTAATGAGCTATGGAAGGCCAAAGTACATAAGATGAGAAGAAGATGAGAAAATACCTCTACGCCGTTTTCTAACACCCTGCTCGGACACGAACTCCTCACAATATGGGGGTGGACCCACCTCCTTCACTTGTTCGGACACGGATTCCTGACAATATGGGGGTGGATCGGGCGAGAGACAGAAGATATGCCAATCTCTCTGGACCATGCGATGGCGAGCGTGGTCAAAAGGCTCTGCCTCAAGACTTCTTTCTCGCAGGGCCTGGGAGAAACGTTCGAGCCTACGAAGTTCATTATTCACACATTGTCGTCTGGCCAAGTGTATACGGAGAGATTTGGATCGACAAATCTTTGCAAATGAGAGGAAATTCAAGTCTCCTGGGGTGGCTGGGCTTAGAGACTCCGTCTCAGCTGGACAAAAAACAATGCCGATCGTACTAAGGGTCAAACTCAGGGTTGAGACGGCCGAAACATTGGTGACAAGCGCCGGGATTGCAGGAACCAAACCAGGTGAACAGAGGCCGTCGTTGCTAGTCTTATGTAATATACATTTTTCGACTCTTTCTGGGGGAATATTCAACCTCACCTGTGATCTGACGCGCGGGGTAGCGAGATCTGCCGTGATCGAAAGGGTGATGGATCCCCGGTCGCCAGTTTCATCATGGAAAATACGAAGGCTCGCCCGACAAGACACATCGAAATCGGGTGTATAAACAAGAACGGCTTTGTTCAATACCCGGGGCGGGTTGTGCGATGTGGTGGTCATGGTGTTCTGGCAACATTCGTTGGGATTAAGAAGCAGAACCCTCGATGAATCGAGTAACCCTCCCACCCGGGCTTTGGAACAGCGTTGAGCAGCCCTGACTCGGGTAATATGTGGGATCCAGGATGAGAATCGAGGATGACAGGAAGATCCGAGTAAAGTTGGTACAAGCTCTTACGGTCTGGCCACGAGCACGTGCCCAATCCGAAGTTCAACCAGTGAAATCGGAGAGTCCTATGAAAACACAGGAATGGCAGGACCGGCGGCGAGAGCAGCAAAAAGCAAATACTTCCTTTACGGGAGGAGGAGGATGATGATGATGTCGCAGGGAGGAAGAGGAAGAGGAAGAAGGAGAAAACGACCAGCGAGAATGGAAGAAGGACGCGGCTGGGGCTTGGCGCGTTTGGCAGGCTGACCACGTGATGGGACCTTTCGGGGATCCGGATTTACGTATGTCCCCTCCGTCGACACCTTAATTCAGAGCAGCGATAACCAAAAGATAGAGTATGGTTTTTGGCGGCAATGGCCGTAATACCGCGGTTGCGCCGTGAAAACGTAATCAAAACAACTTGGTCTGGCAGTGTAAAAACT
>NW_022475161.1:0-22072 GCF_009193445.1 Aspergillus pseudotamarii | reverse complement strand
TAAAAAAAAAAAAAAAAAAAAAAAATAATAATAATAATAATATAAAAAATAATTACTTCTCGTAAGCTTTCGGAAAGAAGAGTCTGACTGCAACTCTATCGCCATATCCGCGCATCATGACACTTCCGTTTCAGCAACAGTTGCGTCTTCTTGATAAACCTCGTACTTGTACTGACTGCCTGGATGATCCGCGCGCAACTCTCGCTGGCCTTTGCCATACACCTTCTCTCGTGCCGTCAGCCCCGCTGCCTCTGTCTCTACCTCCGCCTCCGGTGCAACAGGATACAAACCCCGCCGCCGCAGCTCAGGGATCAACAAGTCCACCACCTCTTCAAATGTCCCCGGCGTGGTCACATACCCCAGATTAAACCCATCCAGATCTGCCTCCCGAATCCACCGCTCCATCTCGTCCGCCACCCGCTGCGGACTCCCAATGCCCACTGGTCCCAAGCCCCCAATCGCCGCCTTCTCAGCCACCACTCGCGGCGTCCACTGGGGCACATCCTCGCTGGTCGTGGTAAAGGCATCCAACATACTCGTCACCTTATGCGCCTCCAATGAATCTGCCGCCGTGATATCTTGATCCAGCGGTATCCGCGAAATATCGATGCCCGTCCACCCGCTAAACAGCACCAACCCGCCGACCACGGACGCGTACTTCTGCAGCTCCTTATACTTTGCTTGCGCCTCGTCATCCGTGCGCCCGATGATCGGCGTAAACGTCGCGAAGAACTTAATCGACCGCGGATCCCTCCCTTGCTCCGCCGCCAGCTTTCGAATATGATCGATCTTCGGCCGTAGCACCGCCGGCGAATGACTGGACACGAAGATCGCCTCGGCATGCGTCGCCGCGAACGCTGACCCCGCTGCCGATGTCCCGGCCTGGAACAGGAAGGGTGTGCGCTGCGGTGACGGATCGACGATGTGCCGCGTGTTCAGGGAGAAATACTTCCCCTTGTGGTTGATCTGGCGGACCTTGGCCGGGTCGACGTAGGTATCTGTTTTCGGGTTTGGGGATAGAGCATCGGAGGCCCAGGATCCTTCCCAGAGTCTATCTTCTTAGCGTTCTTTCTTTTCTTTTCTTTTCTTTTCTTTTCTTTCCTTTTTCTTCCTCTGATTCCTCTTGATCCCTTATCCTCACACCAAATTCCCGCGCAGACGAAAAAATGGAAGGAGAAACCTACTTATAAACAACCCTCAGATACTCATCCGCCTGCCGATACCGCTCATCATGCTCAATCGGCGTATCCAGTCCAATCGCCTTAAACGCCGCCTTCTTCCACGACGTGACGATATTCCACCCAATACGCCCGTTTGTCAAATGATCCAGTGTCGAAAACCGCTTCGCCAGTAAGAAAGGCGGCTCAAACGACGTCGACGCCGTGATTCCGAACGCGAGATTCTTCGTTACGGCCGCCATGGCCGATATAGGCTGTCCTCATGACACTAATCAGCCCCGACGCTTGCCATCTAAACCAGAAAAATCCGGTAAGTCTATAACTAGAGAAAGACGGGACGTACAATGGTAGGATCTGTGACTGGCCACTGCGCTGCACGCCGAATACACTCGTCCAAACTGCCTTCGTAGGTATCATATCCACCGTAGGTATCGGCGAGGAAGAGGGCGTTGATGCCGCCGCGCTCGAGTAACTTGGCGAGTTCGATCCAGTAGGTGAGGGAGCGTTTTGTAGCGGATTTGTCGGCGGGGTTCTGGTTTCTTTAGTACCGTTCCGTTGTATCGATTGAATTTGGGGTCGGTTGAGAATAGAAGATACCTTCCATTGTCCAGGAGACAGATGTCCTACAGTGGACATGTCGAATGCATTCAACAAAATGTGTTTCTTTGGGGTCGTGCCATTGGCATCGCCAGTGTGGTCTGATTGAGTTCTCATGTCGCCCATTTTGTTTCTCTCTTTTCCTTTAATATGTAGATTAGCTGATATCGGAAATAAAAAGATTGACACCTCTGAGGATTATGTATATTCCATCTCTTTAGCTACCAATACACTCATCTATATATCTACCATAGGAACTGACAACGAGAATTGAAATTGACCCCGCATATCCCGCCATCAAGAACTGACATCACGTAACCGTTAGATAACTAGCCGATACTGTCGGTAGAAATTACTTGATCATGCAGGGGTAATATTCGTCATTGGGTCCGCTTGATGCGTGATATCTTAGATTCTGTGTCACTACTATTTTACATGCTAATTGCTAGGCTGCTAAGAGAGAAAATATGGTTGGTGTGGAGGTCTAGATAGATAAGTTTGCTAGTTGGAGAAACATTGCGGAGATATGTTGTTAGTTAGGGTTTCATCATTGTACGGCGGATTGCGTGATAGGTGATTTTGGTTTGATGGTGTGGTGTTCGACATGAGGGTGGCTTGTTCAATGAGGATTGAAGTATGTTTGGGATTGGCTTTTTACCCTTGTGTATATAGAATGTTGTTGCTTTCTTGCTGTTCTAATATCAATATCAGAGGTTTGAGTATCTTCTCATTAAGTTACTATTTACTAGGAGTATCAATCAAGCTACAATTCAATGACTGTATTGAACCTACACCAAATCATTTTCCTCAGCGATCTGCCACCTCAAACTGGCTGATACTTATTTCCGCCATAATCTCAAGATACGATGATTGAATGTCCGTTAACATTGAATATCGTAAATCAACCGCTACGAGAGAATTCACCCCGTATACATGAATGAGCTGTGTGCATCTCAATGTCTGCTGGCATCCGCAATGTCCAAGCTAGCTTTCTTCTTGAGTAACTCCGCCGGGGAGAATGGGACTGTTGCAAATGCTCCCGCAAAGTCAACCTGTGTTTCATGGTAGGCTGGCCCGCTGTTGTTGCTCTGTTCGTTTATGTTATGGATCCTGATGCGTATATCCTGACAGTCCACCGAGGTTGCGGAAGAAGTGGGTGTGAAGACCATCCCATGAACGCGCTGATCTAATATCTCTGCTTTGCAGCTTTCCAAGATTCCTCTTGTGTGTTGTAATCACTAACATCGCAAGGAGGTATTCTGACGGCGACTCTGGGTTCTTCTAACTCACAAATAAGATCAATCACCATAACGGCTCAAGTACCGGCTGCCATGCTACATAGAATCCAAACATCACATCTTTTTCGCCTGGTTCCGTAGTGGTGGTAGTAGTAAAATGGCACCCCTCTTGCTTAATCTGGCACTCCCTGGTATCCTTGTCATAAGCGAATGGATTATACTTTGTATCACGGTAGCCTCAGGAGCTTTTCAAAGGTTCTTGGGGATTCCAAACGTTGAAAGGAATAATATCGCCGAGGTAGTTGTAAAGCAAGGGCGGTACTTACATATTTATGAACATAGGATATCTGTCGTCAAAATTAACCTGTTGACAGATATTTATAGGTGAGTCGTTACATTATGATCGGCATGGCAAATACCATATGCACCATCTGATATTACAAGCATTCTAAGATTTTAATTGCTGACATGCATAGTTCTCAGGCGAGGCATTCCACTGGAGCCTCTCAGCGTGCTTCATTCTTTGGGGACAGATTCCAAAGGCCAACTACTTGCTTAGAACACATCTGATTATTCCCCTCATCCAAATGTTTCCCTAAAAGACTTTTTTGAGTGCGGGGTTTTAGTGGTCCTGGCCATGTCAGCATGCTGGGCTTGCAGATGGGAGGCCATTAATAAGCGTTATACTACTACTATTTTTGTCCCAAAGCGACCTTCGGAATGTAGTACAGCATTTGTGATGTTAGGTTTCACAAGACAGCACATCTTGCTTCTCTCACTCTTTCTATAAGTCAGCCCCGAATTGCAAAGTCCTTTGAGCTATAGTACTGCAACATTGCAGTATTCTTCTTGCTTTCTTCCAATGCCTACCTTGTCAAGCGATACCACTTGCGAGCAGTATGGCCGAGGTAGCCCTTCAGCCTAGTGGTGCCATGACACTTCGTGTGTCGGCTTCCATGATGAGCTTGGTTTTCATAGCCCTAATTTTTCGTGTATGGGCCCGTCAAAAGACACATCACCGCTTCTTGAGTGAGGAGTATTTCGTTTTGCTAGCAGCGGCCTTTTTCTATTCAAATCAAGGGGTTTATCTTTATGGTCCGTAAAGGTTTTCCTCCTTGCTCATGGTGGTTCTGATTAGGCTAAGATCTGCAGCTATTATGGGTAATGGAGGGACAGGCGGTGCCGACCTGAATGAGTATAGCCTTGCGCAGTATGATCGGTATTCCAAAGTCAGTCAATCTGACCCTGCCTGCTGGCAAGGTCACCGCACTAAAAGCTCGATAGTATATTCTTGCCGATGAAATCACCTTTGTCCTCTCCATCACCTCTGTGAAGCTATCCATCTTACTTTTCTATCGTCACATCTTCACTCTGCGAAAATTCCGACAAGTCAACTGGGTCCTTCTGGGTACCGTTACCGGCTGGGGGATTATCGCACTATTTGTCGTCATCTTTCAGTGCTCGCCGGTTCACGGACTATGGAGCATGGAAATGAAGCTGACCGGTCAGACAACCTGTCTCAACTCACCAAAAATGATTTTCGGTTTCGAAATTACCAATGTCTTGATTGATGTAACAATCTTAATTCCCCCTGTCATCATGGTCCAGCGACTGCAGCTGCACCCTATTAAGCGAGCCAGTCTGAGCATTATCTTCCTCTTGGGTCTCTTGTGGGTTTCATTCTATCTTATAGCATCCATTCTGGGAGGTGTTCGTTCGTACGAGCTGATCTTCTCCTGATTAGTGTCTGCATCACTTGCGGCGTCCGGGCACACTACATCTGGAATCCTGCTACAGGAATGGCACGTAAGTACCCCTCCTGTTTGCGCACCCACCAAATACACCCCCCAGTCGATGAGAAATTAATCGAGATCGTTGACAGGGAGTGTGCCGGCATCCATGGACTGGACGGCGGTTGAGCAGGCTTCCGCCATTGTTTGTGCCTGTCTGCCTACATATGGTACACTTTTCTCAAACACCAGCCACCTTATCCCTAGGCTGAAGGCATGGTACCTTTCATTTCGATCGACCTTACAACGGACATCCCGAGGGTCATCAGATAGCAAGACGAAGAACCTAACTTCCCACAGCGGCCATAGTGTAAAATCTTACAGCGACTGCTCCCAGGTGGAGATGGGGGCTATGCAGGAGACGGCACAGGAGGCTGTATAGGCTAAGACCAGCGGGTGTTCTTGAGAAATGATCTGACGGGGGGATCTCCCGCTTCGCCTTATGGCCCCCCCCCCCCCCCCCCCCCCCCCCCCCCCCCCCCCCCCCCCCCCACACCCTAAGCATGACTAGCGTGCATGCCACTACCACATAAGTAGCTGCGTGAGGTTGCATCGGGTGCCCTTGGTGTTGGGGACCTTTTTGTCCAATGCTGGTTTTCTTTGTCTGCAGTTATTATCTAGGTGCATTGGCACAATGCCACACCGAAATAACGTCGATCATTCCCTAATCTACTCAGTGCCGAGGGACGACTGAGTGAACGCAGGTGCGGAGTAGCCTTATATACGCAAGTAGTGTATGTAGCCGCCGAGCTCCCAACGACTATTATGATTCACTTGTAACCTGGCATCTTTATTATTCTTCTCCTGACCAACTCCAATTATTCTGAGTTGATGATGCCGTCGGTCCATTCTACTCTGTACACAGCATATACTTTGCTCACTCTCCCGGCACGTTTGGTGACCTGGTGGCTGTATTATATCCCCAAATCCAACCGTCCTAATCCTGCGTGGTCATGGAAGACAGCCGTCTCCTTGCAATTTGTCATCTTATTGATCCGATACCGGACGGAAGTCAGGTACCGCACTCCCAAATTGTTAGAGCCAGGCGGAGATGGAGATCGATTCATTGTGCTCCATCCGCGAACGACCATTTCCGATCCCAACCTGAAAATAGAATCAGCGGTCTATAAAGGAACGCTTACCTCCGTCCCAGCGGTCCAGCCCATGCCGGTTGGCGCTGTCTGGTACCCGACACCCCCAGTCCAGCCCCCGCGAAAGCTCATCATCCATTTCCACCCAAGTGCTTATGTGCTCTTCGGCCCACGTCCCGGAGATGGATGTGGCTGGGGACCCACGAAATTCAGTGAGCTATCCGGATGGCCAATACTTTCCATTCAATACCGGCTCTCCTTAGATGCAGACAAAACCTTCCCAGCCGCCGTCCAGGATGGTATCACCGCCTATATCTACGCGTTAGAGACCCTCAAAATCCCACCATCCCAGATCGTGCTCTCGGGCGAGTCAGCAGGTGGGAATCTCATTCTAGCAATGCTCCGGTATATCACCACAGAGAACCAGGCGATACCACTACCTCGCTGCGCACTGTTATGGTCCCCGTGGGTTGATATGACCCAGAAGGCTCTTTTGAATATGGAAAAACACCGCAATTACAAGTCCGATTACATTGAATATAACTTCGGTTCTTGGGGTGTCAGTAGCTATATCCCCCCTGGCTGGTCTGATAGTAATCCTTATTTATCGCCACTGGGCAGCGAGTACCGATTGAGTGTTCCGCTTTTTATTGAAGCTGGCACGTCTGAGGTGCTTTACGATGATATTGTGCAATTCGCACATAATATGAAGGAGAAGGGCACGGAGGTCGAGTTGCGTGAAGCTCCGAATGGCGTTCATGCGACTTTTGGTATCGCCGATGCTTTGGGGATGCCTGAGGTTGCTATAGATGGTCATGCGCGGGGGGCAAGATTCATCGCGAGATCGGGTGAAGAGTAACGCATATTATTTTGCTTGCGCACGGCCTGGGGGATCGGTGTTTGGGGTTAGCTACCCTTTACTCAGGTCTCATGCCAATGCAAATCCTGGCATATGTAATATAGGTAGTGATAATGCATGAAGTATTAGATACGATGTTAAGTAATTGAGAGCTGTCGCTAAGAGATCATCTGTGTCGATTCCTATTCTTTGTTCCACATAACTCTTTGTCAAACGCTTCCTCGGGAAACTCCGTTGCCGGTTTCCATGCAAGGTTAATTTGAACATTTTCGATGCTATATAAATAAAGGTCAGTAGGCTAGATCTGTCAAGACACATCCAGATCAGTGGGACGATCCATATATGCGAAACTGATATGTGAGAGTAGGTGCGATAATGTGCACAAAGGGTCCTGAGCAAGAGTATTTAGAAGGTTTCTCACAATATAAGACAAATAGTACATATATGGGAGATTCTTGCTAGATCTATTGGAATGTACAAGGATTGTCGGGTTGCAGACAACTGTCTAACAATGTCTCAATAGGATAACAAGAACAATCCCATTCAGCGTCTCACTGGATATTCGCACTGTAAGACTATATATTTGTCTCAAATACTCCTATTTAGGAAGTACGCATTACCTTGCCTTTGTTCCGAAGTTGAAAGTAGATCCTTTGAGTGTTATCAATTACCGTTTGAAGAACCCTTTCATCTCATCTTGCCGGACCGGAGACATGCGTCTCGATCAGGACCTCCCCCTCCTTCAGGAGGAATTTGACAGAACTGTCCTAGTTATATACGTAGACTGGGCTCTAACTGTCACACAAGATGCTTTCACAAAACCAGCAAAATGGATCTAGAGGATCTTCCACCCTTCAGCCGCTTGCCCTCTGAGCTGGTCAGACTTATATTCATACTTGTAACCAATGACGAACCCGCGAGCCTCCATAATCTCAAACTAGTTAGCAGATTATTCTACAATCACGCTAGTAGAGCAGCCAGGTCTATAATCTGCCGCGATATCGTCATCAAGGTATGCAGACATTATGCCTTGACAAAACCAACCGAGAAGATCGTGGAAGAGCTTAACCAGACAAGAGGTTTCCGCTATGCCCGTCGGCTTATAATTGAAGAAAGCCCTAACGCTTGCGAGGTGGATGCCCCTTGCAAGGCGCATCTTAATTGGCATCCGCCTGAGCTTACTGAACTGAGACGCATGGATCTGGATGAGCCATATGAGCCTACGTGTGCTGCAGCTTTGCAGGAGACACCATTGTGCCCGAATACTCGCGATGGGGACGTCAAAATAGGCAACAGACGAAACCATGTATGGAAGCCCGTGGCAGAGTTGATTAGATACCTGCCTGCTCTGACAGATCTGTTCTTCAGATGCGGCGGCCAGTTTCCTGTCTGTCTTCTTGATGCCATGCATCGCTGGGCACCCAGATCAAAGTTACATCTCCAGACATTCTCCTTGCAGGGTATGGATTCCCTTACAGAAGACTCCCAAGAGCACAAGTTGGTATTCTCGCCACGCCTGCATAGTATTATGCTACAGTACAATGAAAAAGCCGTGTGTAGTTATGACAACACTCCTTGCTACAAAATGAAGACTATACAACGTCTGGTAAAGTCAGTCCCAAACTTGAAGGAATTACAAATCACCCGTCGCGAGGCTCCCAAGAAATTCACCTGTGTTCCTATACTTAGTCCTCTACAAAGGCCCAAGCCGGAAGAGGAAGATACCTCCCTGCCCCCTGCATCGCTAAAACTCTTGAGAATCATTGACCAGGTCCCGTTAACAGCTATGACCCTCGTTGACTGGGGAAGGCACACCAACTTCTCCGAGCTAGAAACCCTTGAGCTGTGTTCACTGGCCGAACCGACGGCCTTAATTGTCTGGTCCCAGCAGCTCAAGTTCCCAAAGCTAAAAGCCTTGTATTTACAGCTCAAAGCCCCTGCTTTCCTCGAGGAGGACGCACCTACCACCGAGTTCTACGAGGCGACAACTCGTTTTATAACAAGTCTCTCGGGATTGAAGGAATTGTACTTAGAGGGTTGGCACTCGCTGGTGTCTTTGGATCCGCTTGTTAATCAACACGGCTGTTGCTTGCGAAAGCTAGACCTCTCAGGTCCCCAGGCCTGGCAATGTTTAACTGAACGCGACATCCTCCAACTGGGCAAACATTGCCCACTCCTGGAAAACCTGGATATCATGATCCCCCGCTCAGAGGGCGACGCCAGAGAAGTTGTCCTGTATAGGGCTATAGGAACCATACCACGTCTACAATACCTACACTTACACCTGGACGTATCTGATTCATCCCTCAGTGGAAGCCAAGATAACGTGGAAACAGATATCGATCAACAAATCCGTCGCAATTTCAACCCAGTCCGGAACACAAACTTCAAACCGCCCAGCGAGCCATCATTCGACAAATTCGGTAATACGTTTTCTATCAAGGACCTAGGGGGCTTCTACCGAAGCCGCAACGGACACGTCCTACGATTATTCAGGAACAGCGCCATAGATTCTCGCCTCGCATGCTCGATCTTCAAAACTATATCCGGAAACAAGGCCACCGGCTCATCACAACTGGAACGAATGAGCATTCGACTCCAGTGTAGTGCGTTTGAAACGGGTACCTTGTTCAGTCACTTGGCTCATATTTTCCCTTGCGCATGGCTGGTCGAGCGGAATTCACACGATGATCGTCGCGATGAAGTGTTGGCTACACAGGTAGCTTCGTGTCCTTATGAGAAGACTTATTTCCAGTCGAAGTTTCCGGGGTTTGTAGAACCGTGTAAGGAGGCTTTTAGAAGTGTTTGGCCGAAGCCGGTTGGGATGGAAGCGGAAGGTACCTGGTGGGAGGATTGGTCTAGCTTCCCTCTTGAGACTGAAGGTTTGCTGGGTTGAATTTGTATATACTATGATTTGGCGTCTGGCTATATGGAGTTAAGATAATTCATAGTGGAATGCGAGCCGCCGTCTTTCTTATTCTGGATTTGATGTCGTATATGTCAGCTTTTTGTCACTCAGACAGAAGGCCAGTTGACGACCGGTCTGACTGAAAGTATAGATACTTAAAATATGGATGGTGATGCGACAGGCTTAACTTGTCAACTATGTCCCAGACTACAATGACTTCACAAAGTTTGAAATCAACTTGTAGAACGGTGATTTTATTCCTCTATTCCCAATAACATGATCATCCATGCTAGGAAACAGTTAATGACAACTCTATACGGTATTTCCCTCTTCGACTATTTTCCCCTTTCTTACCCATACTTACTGCCAGTAGCAAATCGGCGTAACTGTCAGGAACCAGCAGGATATTACCTCCATTACTTCCAGCCACGGATGAAAGCCAATGGATATATCCCTGACAAAATGCTCCTCGCCGACGACTACCCGAGCATATTTCCCCTTGAACAGCAACAAGTAGCTTTTCTAGGGCCCGTGCATTGTCCTTATATAGCGTCTGGACAAAATTTACCAATAACCAACTCTGGCCGTAACATGAGGAGAGAATGGATGGTATTGCAAGATTGCTGTTCGTGACATATTCATATTCCGGGGCCTGGGGCATTCATCTTGAACCGCCGGGTCCTTGAACAGGTTGAACTGTTGTAGCTGCTAGATTGGCACTGCAGTAATTGGATGTAGAATACTGAGGATTTTCGAGAGATATGTAAGCTATAGTCCTCAGTATCTGACCTAAGGTTCTATCACGGGAGATACTGGAGAATAAAGTATTCAAGGTGCGACCTTGATGCCCATGGCATTTTGGTCGCGTGGGATTGACAGGAGACCTGGGTTTTTGAAAAGGCTCTTGGGTGGTTGGTCAAGTTCTGGAACTATAGGGATTTGCGACTAGCCCTCACACGACGGCGGACCTATCTCAAGAGTGTGACCTTTAAAGGACTCATCTGGATAACGATTAATCAAGTATAGATGCTGTCTCGCCAGTTGCTCGCCGATGAAAAAATAGTAGCCCTAAGGCGACTGCCCACTTCTGAGCACCGTAGAATGCAATGACTAGTGCTCCGCAACGGAGTCGGTGAAGCTTGATAGGATGGATGCCAGCCTCCTAAGGCGAGTCCTTTCTGGGCTGGCAGATGCACTATATTGGGGGTTTATCATAATCAGATGTGGTCGCACGACGGTCTGAGTCCTATTTGAAAGTCGATGTTCTGTGAGAGGAAGTACTGTTCCGTCTCCACAGGTACCTCTAAACTAATATATACCAGTCAGCAAGTATCTCTGAGTAAAAATGCCTGGAAGACATCCTTGTCTTTATTACCTATGAGTAAGATATTTAGTTGTTGATGTTGACTTCATAGTCGATTGCATCCTCCATCTCTTCCGCTTGCTCTTCTCCTCCTTCTGTAGCCTTAGAATTCTCATCGGTTAAGTGACAAGATCCATTCCGGCTTCTTTCTCCCAACTAAACTAGAGATATCATGCTTGGCATGGATAACAGGTAGGTCAGACACATGAGCGAGTCAGTAGTCGTGAGACCATTATTTTCAAGCACCCCTGCGTCGACCTTACTATCATATGCACTTCCGGGATAAACATTATATAACAGAGGTGAGGCTTTCGCCTTCTTGCCGCCGTTAATGCATAGTACCCTTCAGAGACCGTAATCCACCGTTCGTTATTCAGATCGATGACTACTGGTAATAGGCACTTGTGTCTTTCTCACATTGCGTTTGTCATCAACGTCCGCTGGCCATCAATATACTGTTAGGAATAGTGTGTTTAAAGCATGGCCTAGCAGCCACCTAGTTTGTTTTGGTCGACTTGCGGCGACATATACCCTTTCCTTTACCGTAGTAAAGAGTCTCGCCATTGACCCAGATGTGGCAGGACTTGAAGCCCTAGACCGTACGACAGGTACATGTGCCAACACGTAAAGTTGAGCGCAGAGTTGTGAGCCAATGGTTAACTGTAAACCCCAACTATGTTGCATTTATCGCCTGTGAACTGTAAGCTCCCTACTTCCAGGTTAGGAGTAGCCAATGAATCTCCCGTGCCCGTATGTATAAGCCATGGATGCGAAGTTGCTAATTGCTCGCCTAGGGTGGCATAATACCCCTTAAATACGACATGCTACCGCTTGCTATGGTAGTAAAGCATCTTATGAAGATCATGTTGGTTGTTTATCAATTCCAGTAGAGCGGATGGAGAATAGATCTATGAAGGGCAGTCGAGCGGTCACGAACGACCAACTGTGCAATAGTACTTGAGTGTGGCAGGGGAGTTGAACATTTGTAGGTAGGTAGACTTCTTATATACCGTTCTAGCAGGGTAGTATTCACCAGGATTGGACTGTCAACATTCATCAACGGATGGCTATCTTGCTTTCACTTTCTGAGACTACTCTTTGAAAGGAATTGAAGTCCTACGTCATGAGAGTAAACCTTCACTGGGTAAGTGATATACTGTACTAAAACCAGCCGATCTATTCCAAATGCAGCTAATTTGACATTCCGGAATCGACCCATTTCCGGCTGAATAGACTGTGTCAAGAATACTCGAGACCATGCCAAGAAAATAATATACTCCAACTATCAATGAAGTTTACTCGTCAATGTCCAGAATTAGGGTTATCAACAGATGCTTATCAGACTTTTGGCTCGTGGCCAGAGCGACCAATGACAGACATGAAGGGAGCCGGGATGATGCTGCAGACTTATCAGTCTTGATGACCTCCTCATTTCCTTATCGGGGCACATCCCATTTCCTCATGCATACTGATCCCCCCCGGAATTCCTTTCCTGTCATTTAATTCAAGCTCATGCTGCCCTCTTGGAATATATGGGGTATGATTGACGCCCCCTATACCCATTTATACATATTTCCAGAGTGAACTATTGGCATATCGTTACTGCTTCCAGCTGGGGTTGCATCGAGCCCTAATTGACCCCACCCCCTTGCATCGTGCATCTTTCGTGGCTGCGGCTGATCATCCAGCTTGGTGTGGAATTTAACTCTACTATTCTCTTTAACATACACTCTTCTACGAGTCGACAGACAATTCTTGCCGGAATGAAGCTCCGACCTCATCTCCGCGTCCAGCAATCCCGATCCGCCTTCGCAGAAGGAAATGCACGATGGACAAACCTCGACCTAGACCCTGTCCCCCGCCATCTCCGACAATGGGGACCCATAAGCTTCATCTGCATGTCTCAGAAACCCTCCCAAAAATCCAGTCTCAACTAACATTCCACCAGCATACTGGATCTCCGACGCCTTCAACGCAGCCACCTGGCAATTCGCCAGCAGCATGATGGCCGTGGGCCTCGGCTGGCGCGACGCCCTCATCATCATCGCCATCTCCTTCTTCATCATCTCATTCGTCATCGCCGGAAATGGTGCCGTGGGTGCCATCTACCACATTCCATTTCCCGTCATCGCCCGCGCCAGCTGGGGCTTCTGGGGCTCGTACATCGCCATCGTGTCGCGGGTCATCCTGGCGCTGTTCTGGTTTGCCATTCAGAACGTCAATGGTGCGAATGCCGTGCGCGCCATGATCGGCGCTATTTGGCCCAGTTTCCTCACGCTGGAAAACGATATCCCGGAGAGTGAGGGTATCACGACGAATGGGATGGTGTCGTACTTGATCTTCTGGCTGGTACAGTTCCCGTTTCTCTGTATTCATCCGAATAAACTTCGGTGGTTGTTTATGGTGAAATCCGTGCTGGTGCCGATTGCCTGGATCGCAATCTTGATATGGGCTTTTGTCGCCGAAAGTGGTGGAGGATTACTGCAGCAGAAAGCGACAGTGTCCGGGTCGAAATACAGCTGGCTGTTTCTGGCTAATATGACCAGTGTACTGGGGAACTATGCAACACTCAGCGTCAACCAGGTCGGTATCACCACGATCCATCCCCATATATATATATAAACTCACAAGCATAAACAATTCAGTCCGACTTCTCCCGCTACTCCCGCGTCACCGCAAAATGGCAACTCCTCTACATCCCCATGCTCCCCATGATATTCACCTTCCTATCCTTCATCGGCATCGTCGCCTCCAGTGCCGGCTATGCCCGTTACGGCGGCGACACCATCCCCTGGGACCCAATCGTACTCATCAGCCACTGGAGCAGTCGAGCCTGTCGGTTCTTCGGGGCCTTCAGCTTCGCCCTCGCGTCTCTGGGCGTGAATATCTCGGCGAACTCGATCTCCGCGGCCAATGACCTCACGGCCCTCGCTCCGGGGTATATCAATCTCCGGCGCGGGCAGATCATCTGCGGATTACTGTCGTGGTGTCTGGTTCCGTGGAAGATTCTGGTCTCGGCGGGCAACTTTTTGAATTTCATGTCTGCTTATGCGATCTTTCTGGGGCCGATTGCGGGGATTATGTTGTTTGATTTCTGGGTGTTGAAGGATAGGAAGTATGATACGTTGGCGTTGTATCAGATTGAGAATCCGACATATCGGTATGGAGGGAGGTGGTGGTGGGGTGTGAATTGGAGGGCTGTGCTGGCGTTTGTGGTGGGTGTGGCGCCGAATCTGCCCGGGTTGATTAACTCGGTGAATAGTGAAATTGGAGTTGGGGTGGGTGTCCATCCGTATCAGTTTGGTTGGCTGTTGGGGTTTGTGGCCACTAGTCTCGTGTATGTGATTGTGTCGGTGGTGTGTCCGGCGAGGGAGGCCTTGGTGGAGGTGGCGGTTATGCCGGAGGAGGTTTATGATGCTAGGGAGAGAGAGGAGGGCGATGGGAGTGCGGAGGATCAGGAGAAGGGGGAGGTGAGGGAGAAGGTGGTCTCTTAGTGTCTGTGTTCTTGATGTATCTCTTGTATTTATTCTATTCATGGGTATATTCATCATGTTGGTACACACATGCTGCTCTCGCTCTATTTTGTTGTAATGAATACTGGTTCCTCATGAGATGCCGTAGTGGGAGGATACTATATCGTGTTCCTGTTTGAGCGACGTCGTCGCTATCAGCCCAAGGGCGCTGACGGTATGGACTTGGAGATCTTGATCTCATGCACTTGACGGTGGAACAGCAACCGCAGTTGCTTGGATGGTCTGGATCCCACTTCGGCATGAGAGATGGCACGTCGCAGGTCTTTCAGAGGGCCGTCGTCGGGAAACCATGGAAGGAACGTAGCATATCGCAGATAAACCCATCCAGACCTCCAAATCACACCGCAATTCCCTGCCCGTAAGCAACAGCCTCCCTCAACACCTTGCTCGCCCCAGAACTAGCCCTCCCCATCTCACCTCCCTCCTGCCTGGCGTTCTCTAATCCCCGCTGGATAGCTGGCAAAAACCGATTCGAAAAGACCCGATACCGATCTTCCCAAGTCTCATACATCTCGCCCTCTTCATCCCTGGGCTGTCCGAACAAATTCAAATAAGCATACGGCGCAGCCGTATCAGGAACCATATGCACAGCCGTCTGACAGAGGGGAAACTCCCACCCCGCCACGCCCCCAGAACCCAGCATATCCACATCCTGCGCTTCATTAGCGGGCGCGCCAATACCCGCATTCAAGAACTCGGCCAGAACAGTCAACACTTTCATCATGGGCTGGCCCTTGGCCCCCGCTTTTCCGAACGAGGCGCGGCTTGCAGACCACTTCGCCGATTCCTCCGTGTGCCAGCCCAGGACGGAGAGGAAGCAATTGAGCGTTTTGATCCAGCCACCGGCGCTGGAGACGACTTCTGTGCCTGCGACTTCGATGAGCCAGGAGAGGACTTCCACGGCTGAGACGCGGATGTCGGCTGCGAGGTGGGTCATGCCGGCGCGGAGGTAGGGGAGGAGTTGGGGGACGTGGTCTCGGATGTCGGATTGCGGGAGGGAGCGGAAGAGTTTGAGAAGTTGGGTGCGGACACCTGTGTTTGCGTCGAGGATGAGGGGGAGAAGGGTGGGCAGGATGACGCTGACGGGTTGCGGGAGGGGAGAGTTGACGGGTCGCGAGCTGATGGAGGTTGTTAGGTGAGCGAGGGAGTCGCGGCGTTGAGAATCGGATTTGGAGCTGAGGAGGGAGATGTGGTGTGTGAATTGTGTGTTCGAGGTTGGGGCGCTTAAGGTTAGGGACTGTTGGTTCAGGACGATTCCTAGGGTTGGTTAGTTGGGTGATTCTTTTCTCGCTGGGTAGTGGTGGAGATAAGGCGAACCTTTCGATTTGAAACTGGTGTCGGTGAAGTTCTCAGGCTTGCCTTTGGCTTTTCCGACCTTGAGTTTGGCTCTCTGTGTTCTGTTAGTTTATGTCTGTTTATTTTGTCAGAAGAGTGGCTTACCGTGAAATCTTTCTGCTTTTCCTTCTTTTTCTTCGCGCTGGACCCCATGGTGGATAGTGTTGGACAGATACAGTCGTCAGTTCAGGGAATTGTATTTATCTGTATATCCTTCTGCTTTCAATATAACAATGCGCAGTAGAGGACCAACTGTCCTCGATATAGAGCCTCAATTGAGCGGAGGAAATATTGAAGCTGCGAGATATTTGCTATCTTCAATTATTTTTGATATCACCACGTGATCATGATGAGTTTTGTCGGGTTTATGCCTCAGGTATGAACTTACCTGTTTTGGCATACAGCCCTACCTATCGGAGTGACCATGGGTATTAATTAGTTGCAAATGTTGATTCCTCCTCGCCAATGCAGTTGGCTCCATTGCAAAAGTCCGCAACTGAAAGAAGTATAATATTGGATTTAAAAGCTGCAGATTTTGGTTCGGTGTAAGCCCATTCCCAGTCGACGATTCTGTGATGTTTATAGTCAACATCAATAAGAATGTGATCTCCTTGGCCGTGTGCATGCCTCATGTAGAATTGTCCGTCATCAAAGCTGTGGTAGAGCATGACTTCAGGAATGCCTCTATTTCACTTCAAATTTTATAATCAACTCCAGATTGATTTCAATGCTGGTGCGAAGATAGTCCCTAGGATTACTGTAAGGCCCGAGAGGAAGTATCTGCAAGTTGATATAGTGTGTCAGTGGTTATCGTGCAAAAGGCTCAATGTGATCAGTCCCTGGTCAGTCCAGAGATCCTATGTTATCGAAGGAGAGTGATCCCAATTCAATATATATATCTCCCATCTGCTTCATAACTTTCGTCCTTTGCTCTGGAGAAGCTGGAGACCAGCGCAGTGACTTTCCTTGGAGTTTTCCCATAAGGGTGTATCTGGCTCCAACAGGAGTCTCCCCATGTACATAGAAGATAATCGAATATCTTCGAGAAGGGACTTTTGCCTTGTTTAGAAATTGAAGAGTTGCAACTTCGCTCGGCATGATATAGTAATTACGTAGATCGGGCGGTGGTGAGGTCGCGTTGAATCTCCGGATATGTGCTAACCACTGAACTCTATCATCGAAAAGGGCTTCTACGTGATAGTTTATGCCTCCCATTACAGACGAACGAGTTGGTCTGTCATACAGAAGAGGTTGCGGCGAAGAGCAAGTGATCCCATTGCACAAATTGCTTATTCTCGAGAGAAGTACGGATAGATTTAGAGTTTCAATAGTCATGTGAACTCCTTTCTTTCTGCTTCTTGGGCGGCAGTGTTGTATTATTTCCTATCCTTACCTTGATTGTCACCAAAGTCATCTCTGAGATGAAAGCCGGTTTTGCAAAATGCCTGCCATGTAGGACATCCATGCTCAGATATGCTTGACACGGAGATGACTCAAAAGTCAAGCAACAAATGGACAACAAAATGAACACCATGCACAATCTTCAGAGGTTTCAGAAGATCAGGGAGCAAAAGGAGTAAAGAGAAAGGAAATGGGAAAAGGAATTCCTCTCACCATCTATCGGGAAAGGCGGAGAGCTATACTGTAGGTCCATTTTTTCCACAGCCATATCTGCTATTTTCATCCAGTAAGTTACATTTTAACTTGCTTGGTGAAGCAGCTAAAGAACCAGCGTCCGGCACAAAGAGAGAGTAAAGACCGGAAGGTGAGGTAGGGAGGAGGTGTCCGTATTTGTTTTATATATATAGTAGACTTATCTATAGATTTATTTATCAATGACTCTATTCGCTCTAGCCCTACCTTAAATATATAATCTGTGGGTGGGCTCGGCCCGAATACAAGATCTTGGTTTACTTAAAGCGGGTTCTAGATTAGGTTTAGTGATCTTATTGATTTTGTCCATTATTATTATGACCATTGTTTATTTTTTTTATTGTTTGGTGGTTTTATTTTGTACTTGGTTGTTTCGGGTGGGGTTGGTGGTTGTTCGTGTTGAGCAATTGTGGGACATCTTTATTTAAGTTTATATGCTATGACGTCAAATTAGGAGGCTAGTACGAGTAGTATCTCCTTTATCACCCTTGTTGAAAGCCTGCGAGCTAGCGCTTAGATAATTGACGAGGTGGGACGCTACGCATTATTCTTAGTGTCTTACACAGGTTATGAAATATACAGATACTACTCACTGACTACTTGACAGGATAATAGTAATAATAAAGTTGTGCACATTTCGACAGCTGGCTACACTTACAATGGATACAACGGCCCAGACTGGATAAGTAGAATCATGCTGTACCATGTATATACAGCGTCTATGGACGGTGACAGAAAACACAAAGCAGAGATGCGCACTTCTGCCCGGCCCCAAGCCTCAAACAAAATAAAAACCAAGAACAAGAAAAAAACAGTAACAGTGAAGAATCAGCACTGAAAAGAAAAGCAAAAGGCCGGGGTCCGGACAGACGCGATTGTATCAAGCATAAATCAAATCAGCCAAACAAACAGAAAGCCACAACAGAACCACCAGACAAGCTGTGTATCGTCACAGCAGAGGATTCGGTCGCTGTTAGATCGCAGACTGGAACAGATCAAACCCCGAAATAACAGAAACAAATATCCCTCGTCATGTTACCATTAAACTAGCGTAACCATCGGATTGCACCTCGTTGTCTCTCATTAAGTGCATCGCGGGGCCACGTCATCTAACACCTCTCGTCTAGCGAGATTCCATTGGTTGCAGTATTCATCATGTCTATCGGTCATGGCGTAGCATCAACGGTCGGGGAAAAATAAAGGGGGGGGGTTCAAAAAGAAAAAAAAAGACATTAAGAAACGAGTGTTGAGAAGTAGAGAAGTAAAACGCTGCTGTTACAGACTCATTGTCAACCACTCCCATTCCTGACTAGCCCCTTGACCTCCGGCAATACTATGGTTCGCCGGATTGGCTGCCGCTGGTGGCATGGCGGGCGCCAAAGGCACCACCTTGGATCGGCCTCCCGCAGACTTATTCGCCTCGTCCGTTTCCATCTCGGAGGCCTTTTCCAGCCGTCGTTGACGTTTCGGGGCAGCCTGGACTGGGTTACGAGTCTGGCCCGTGCCAGGGGAGGCTGCTGCGGAGGGAGCTGCCTTCGGAGGAGCGGCGGCAATGGGCACCACCCCATTCGACCGTCCCGCGGCAACACCAAAGCCGGCGGGTGGGGATTCGGAGGAGGTCCCGTTCGGAGCGCGGCTCGACGTCGGAGTCGTGACGGCGGATGCCTGCTGCACCGAGTTCTTGCGGGCCGTCTTCTTTGACGCACGGGAGGTCCCAACCGCCAAGCTGTTGGCACTGCTGCGGTTACGCTTCTTGATGACGTCCGTTTTCAGGGACAGAGGACGCACGACACCGTGCAGTTTCAGGAACAAACCGCAGGCATTGCATAGTGGCTGGCCTTCCGGGTTCCGACGCCACAGCGGAGTCGTTTGAGTAAAGCAGTTCGTGCAGGTGGTCGGTCCGTTGCTGCCCGGATCACCGTTCTTGCTGCCCCCGGGACTGGCCGGGCGGGACGGAACGGCGCTGCTCAGGCCGGACTCAGGCGGGGTATTGGGAGAGGTATGAGACGTATTGTTATTAGAGTTCATGCTTTGGCGCAACAGCTGGGCCGTATTGGGGGTGGATGTGGTGCGGGCAATCTTCTGCCGACGAGGGTCCTGCTCTCGGTTGCGCACCTCACTGACCGAAGCCACCGACCCGTGAGTCCGACCCAAACTGCCGCCGTGATTCCACTCCTCGGGGGTGTCCATCATGTCTGTGGACCCGATGGTCACATGCTTGCGATGTTGAGGGCCAAAGCCCGGCAGCGAATGGAAGGAGCCCGGGAACTGCCCATCCCACTGCATGCCCGACGAGAATCCGTCGTTCTCGTCCCCAAATTCAGTCGGCATCGCCAGACCCGCCCGCTCTGACAGCTGATGACTATCGTCATCCTCGTTATCTGAGTCGGCTCCAAAGGTAAACATGGCACCGGTATGGGAGTTGCCGGTCGAGTAGTTGGTGGCGTTCAAGACCTGGGTGGGGTCTACATGTTGCGGCTGGGGAATGGGGTAGCTCGGCGAATGCACCGCCGACGAACTGGGTTGTTCATGGTTGTTCTGGTTAAACATATACCGAGGCTGCAGCGAAGCGGACAGGTTGGACCGATGCGAAACATAGGTTGGGATGCGGCGCTGCGTCCGCGCGTCGCCGGACGGTATATCGAAATAAACGGAATGGTCCCCGTCGTAGGCGGGCTGCGGCGTGGATACCGTGGACTGGTAGCCCGACGGCGGTGGAGAGAAGAAATCCGTCGAGTTCAGGGATGAAGCTACCGGGGTGTGCGAATAGAGGTTCGCGAACGGATGACCGGAGGCCATCGGAGACTCGCTAGGCGAGAAGGTGAATTGCGATTGGTAGGGACCCGCAGAGGGCAAGATCGGATCATCTCCCAGACCGAATGTATCCAAGCCGAACGGCGCCCCCGGGGAGGTGTGGTTGTGGTGATTGATCTGATGGTGGTTGCCCTGATGGAAGCCAAAGGCCGAGGACGGGGTGTCCAAGGCATAGTCGGGCACGCCGGTAGCGAGCTCCGGATCGTGGGCCAACATGGAGTTGGAAACGGGAGGCACTTGGGGGGAGGATTCGGCCGGTCGCTTTCGGGTCGGCACCTGCAGCGAGAAAAATTGACGCTCGTCGATACTCGTCTTGCGCACGCGACGGGGGACGTAGCCGAATTCACTGTTCTTCCGCCGATCTTGAGCCGGGTGGTGGAACGAGGCCGGCACCGGAGTAGAATCTCTCAGCTGATCTTTCCGGGACTTGATGGGAATGGCCGCCGACGCCGCCGTGGAGTCGGTGATCTTGGTGGCGCTGGGCGAGGGGTGATCGGAAGGAGATTCGAAGGGCACGATGAAATCGTCGAGGTTCATGGGATCGGCGGTCAGGTCGGCGGACTGAGGGTTACCGGTGGCAACGGGCGGGTCGGAAATGCGCAGTTGAGCGATCCCACTGGGGCCAGCGCTACCGGGTCTTGCAGGAAACCTTCACAGAGAAAAGATTAATGATGAGCGGGGCCATCCGTTACTCTGCCAGGGGAGAACACCTACATGGACTGTTGAGCACGTTCCCGCTCCTTGCGTTTCAAACTCATTGCCATCATCCGCCAGGTGAGGTTTTCCATCCGCTCCTGGTTGGGCAACTGGGCCTTGGTCCTAGAATAGAGCTTCCATATTTGAGTCGCTAACGGATCTTGCCTCTGCATCTCATGCGGACTGTCGATGCCAGGTCGAGGGGCACCGGACCCCCATTCGGGGAAGAGTGAGTCCTGAAGTAGGCCTTCATGGGCCTGGGAGTCGGCGGGACTCAGAGGGGAACCGAAAGAAAAGTCATCGGACAACTGCGAGGAGGTAGGGGGGAAGTTGTTGGAGGAGCGGTCAGCCTCGGCGGACGGGTGGTGGTGGTGGGTGGTAAAAGTTGCGGTTTGAGTCGGTCGCACGCCTCCAGGGCCTCGCCCCAGGGTCAACCCGGACATGTTCACACGCCCTACTCTTTATTGGGAAGGGCGGGGGATCACGATAGTAGGCGATAAGACGGAGGGGGGGGGAAGATCAAACAAGAAAGGAAAGGGGAAAAAAAGGAAAGATAGGAATCACAGGCCGGATGGGGAGGAAGAGATAAGGACGATTGAAGAGGTTCAAGAATCAGCCAGGCAAGCAATGAGAGTCGAGGGAAAACGAGCTCGACAGAGGAATGAGAGCGTCGAGCGGGCGATTGGTCCGTGGCGCAAGGAATAAATTCGAGTCTACCCGCCCTAAACGAACACTGCGTGCAGGAAGAGGATGCAGCAATCGTTTGGTGGAAAAGAATCGGGAAGCTAGGATCTGAAGGGGGTCCAAGTCAGTTATAGTTTAGGCACTTGGTCTGAGATCCGTCACAGGAATCAAAAATCCCAAATCAAATTCCAATAATAATAGTGGATGGGTCCCCAAGCGTACCACCACCGCAATATAGAACAGGAAACAGGTAAGAAATCAATCTATTCCAAAAGAAAAAGGAAACAGGCACAAGAAAAAAGAAGCCCATTGGAGACGGGCACGCAGCTAAAA
>NW_022475160.1:0-26679 GCF_009193445.1 Aspergillus pseudotamarii | reverse complement strand
AAAAAAAAAAAAAAAAAAAGGAGGAAGCAAAAGGTTATCTGAAACCTAAAGGGTGCCAGGCACCGAAAATCGTGGCCCTGCGTGGAGGAAAGCGCGTGGCCGGAAGAATATGCACATCCGTAGAGTATGAATGAATGATTACCTACTCCCGCGGCTGAATCTTTGTAGAATAATTAGATCAGAAGATTTGCTATCATCATTCATTTTGTTTATGGATCTAGAAACTTGTAGATTTAAATCTAGATATAGATCTAGATCTAATCTATAGGTTAACCAACCGAAAACCTACCAAGAAACAGGTTGGGTTGAAACAGGACCCGCCACCCAGTTGTTAGACATTCGTCTGACTCCAACTCCCAGAACACTCATATATTCTTGTCTTCTTTGCTCGAACTCCTTGTTGCTCAAATTATGCACACTATCCGGGTATGAGTAAGCTGTTATTATCATGTATTCGGTTGCTACATCCACATATTTTATCTCGTTTACTCTGCAACAGGTGCATGCCACTGCACCACAGCCAACCCCACTGCGCCTTCGCTACCACCACATTCAACTCAATGACCTCCAGTGACGATTTTGAGACCAAATTCTCATACGAGCCTCTTGAGGGAGTGGAGAGACTTGAAAACTATCGATCAGGGGGGCTATCACCCCTTACAAATTGGAGATCGCTTTCATAATCGATATCGAATAATTCATAAAATGGGACATGGTTGCTATTCAACTACATGGTTGGCCCATAATAAACCAAACAATAAATACATCGCTGTGAAAATCTGCACAGTAGACTCAACCCCAAAGAAAGTGACTAATATATCCACCCTCACTTATCCTCATAATTCTGTGGTCAATACTCCCGGGAACACAATGGTTCATTCGATTCTAGATATATTCACCATTCGCAGTCCAAATGGTAGCGATGCTTGCTACATTACTGTCCCAGCGAGAGCTAGTCTCTCTGGTATAGAAGATAGCTTGTATATCTACTTATTCTAAATGGATATAGTCCGAGTATTGGCTGCGTAAGTTAGTTTTGCTGTGGACTATATATACACCCAAGGTAATATCCACAGGGATCTTTATATTGGCAATATTCTTCTCAAATCTATACCCGATTTTGACCTGCTCTTGATTGACTAATTGTATAAGAAATACAGAGCACCTGAGCTCGACCCAATTGTCTATCTGGATGGCAAGCCGCTTTCTCCTGATATCCCTATCCTATAGTTTTGCACCTATATGGCTTGGGGAAGCAAAGGAAGACATTACACTTCCAGAAGCCAGACTAGTACTCACAGATTTTGGTCAGACCTTTTTTATTTTAAACAAAAAAAGTATGAATCTTATATCCCTCTTATCATCCGTCCCCCAGAAGCTCGATTTAAATCCAACAAGTCTCTGTCTTTTCTGTCGGATTTCTGGAACCTCGCCTGTACTATATAAGCTATTGTTACTCAAAAGCTACTATTCGAAGGATTGCTCGCGACGGAGAATGATATAGCCTGTGAGCATATCAATGCGCTTGGTATTTTACCACCCGAATAGTAGAAAAAGTGGGAGGCACGGCAACACAAGTTTACCGATGATGGTATGCCAATAAACCGTAACCCATTCCAGTCTTGGGAGGTTTGATTTGAGAATAGCGTGCAACAGCCCAGACGAGATAGTGGAACGCTATCGTTTGACGCAGAAGAGAGGGACGCTATCTTTGACATGCTACGGCCGGTACTCTCATTCAGACCAAAGAATCGAAGTACTACCAAGCAAATCGTCGAGTCAGAATGGATGGTAAAGTAGGCTCTATCTGAATATGGGAAGGCTCGAAAATAGGGTTATAGAATGAGTCTGAGTTATTCTAAGGGGTGGATTGCATGTCTTGTACCTGAACGACCAAAGACACCACGGTCCAGCTCCGAGGCTTACCGATCAGAGATTTCGCGCTTGACACATGGGTGGAATCTTCCTTTAACTCGGCTGGTTTGTTTGGTACAAGGATTAAATCATGATTAATGAATGCTTCCCGTCGTCGTGAAGTTGGTGGGAAAAGTATACCCTTTAGTAAGAAACATGACTTATCGATTTCTTCCAATATTGTTGAAAAGGTGTAGCACGAAAACGACCTTATATCGAGCCACTCGCCACGCCACCTCTGATCCCCATTTAAAGAAGATTGTCCTCCTTTGTTGTCTACTCTTTTTATGCAAGAATTTCTCCGTGGACATTAATTACTGACCTAGCCAGTCCCCATGTGGACAAGTACTAGGTTGTAAATGACCTGGACCAATTCAAGTTAAAAAAGAACAGGTAAACTTTCTTCGCTTCGGCCCTTCCACTATCACGGGCCGGAAGATCCCTGCATACTACGACGTATGCCCGATGCGTGGATCCACTTTTCCTAATGATCGGTTATATACGTGGCTTGGATCGGCAGATCGCTTAGAGATCGTTCAAGCGCAGTGGCAAGTCATACTGCATTAGTGTAGCTGTGAAACACACAACTAGTATTTCAGTTGAACGGTGCATGGAGTGATGAAATCTCTATATAGGTAATTGGTGGATTTGGCCAGGCTGATAGATGTCTCTTCATCACGCGTAGTATGTACTTGTATAGCCTCTTAGACTACTGCTGTTGACCACATAGTCGTCAGCCTTATCTTATTGGTGTTCAGTATATACATAGGGGATTGAATACACATATCTGGGATGTGAAGCAGCGCCGCCCTATATACCTGGATATTGTCCTTAACGAATACTTTAGCAGCTTCAGAACCCCTCCTAATGACGATGTCGATGACATCAGCTATGCAAAGCAGCCAATAAAGCTCATGTATTTGGTTGATCTCTCGCGAGGTACTTCAACTCACGGGGTTTCTTTCCGCGGGGTTTTACATTATTGCTGATCTCAGTCGTCATCCTAGAAGGGTTCAACCTGATCGCTCATTTCATGCCAGCCATTCTTTTCCAAAAGAGGGGTTGGAGTCAAGAGCGAATATGAGGGAATGTCCGACTTGATCATTCGCACTGTTTCCCTCAGAAAAAATCGTCAACAATCAGCCTTGGATGAACTAAAATGAGGTGCTAACATGGATCTGCACATGGAGTTGGACACACTCAACCAATCAGTCAGGATGAAATTTCCCGAGTATTCTTGCCCTACCTTGGGGCTGGCTGGAGTAAAAGCAGCTGAGCTTCATTACTTTGTTATGACTCATTGAATATAGCTAGTTAACTTGTTATGTAGAACCTGGTTGATACCTGACTGTTTGCTGGAACATTGACAGTCTTTTATAGCCCCAACTCTTGCATACGCGGCTAACTCCGCTGTTAGCGAAGGATTTACAGGTAAGCTCACTCTGTATCATGGAAACACAACTTGCTGTTACTAAACTCCGACAAGGCACTTTTGTAGGCGTTTATGCTACAAGCAATGGAGGGGATGGGCCACTTCTGCTTATTTTTCCAATTTGTCTTACATTCCACAGGGTCAAATAGTGAAATTAAACTATAATTGTAACTAATTAACACCGCATATTATTAACCCAGAATTAAGATTTTGCTCTCCCGTGAATGGCCGATAGCGTGGACTGCATCTTTATGAACCCGTCCTATTCCTTGTCGGTAGGCAATGTCGCCGTGGTATTCTACCAGCATGGCATTATAGAAGCAGACATACGGATTGCCAACGACCTGATATTCCCTATGAATGGTGAATGCATAGTTCCCTACGCCATATTGACTGCCTTGCTCTGCATGGCAGAGGAGGACGAATTCACACTCCTGCCTACTTTCTTTTTTGAACTTTCGCGCCCAATCTCGATTACCTTGGAAGCGTTTGCAGGCAATCGGGCAGGATGCGAACTTGATGGTATTTTATACCACCGCGTTGATACCAGTGACATCCCTTGCGGATTTGCCTCTGTCCCAGTGAAGGTCAACGACCATGGAGATGAATATAACACGAGAATGGTTGCGGATCTGGTTGGCATCCAAGCCAATTCTTCAGCGGACGATCAAAGGCCGCGTCAGAATACAAGTTTAAACTTCATACAGCCAGTTTCTGGCTGGTGGATGTACGAAGAGTGAGAGGTTGGAGCGGAGCAAGCACTTGAGATATGTATCGAGACGTCGCCATGACCCGCAGGTAAACCCTGACTACTTGCAATCACATACAGATGGTATAGTTATTACAACCGTTATTGTGATAAAGATGTACTATAATGCCCGGATATGATGCTATCTTTCTCAACTTGAGAATTTGGTTCTATTGATACTCCCAGCGGTGTATTTACTACATACCCTAGTACCTGGGATCCCTTATACTGTCACGGGGTCGCCTGGACTAACAATCACCCGGATAGTAGTGTACGGGTTACAGTCCAGAGGATGTAGTGGATGAAAAAAAAGTTCATCTTGCCCAATTGGCACTTTCGAGAACACTGGGAATTCTCAGAGCCGATAAGGTATTAATAATTTGTGTTACTGATGAGCGCCAGAGGTCTATCTCTGTCTTGAAGAAGTTGAGCATATTATCATATACAATTGCAAGCGGCATGATTCAGAAAGGTATCGAATATTTATATTTACTGGCTATATACTCGTTTCTTATATCCGTTCATCCACCCGAGCCTGTATCTGCCGAATCTCATCTCTATAGGCCAACAATACCAGCGAAAAAAGCAACGTCAGAGCCAATCCAACACCCCCATAAGCATGGGCAAAAACCGCAACTCCATATCCTCCAACGTACCCCAATTCCTTCGAAACCAGGTTCAAGCCTGCGTTCGCGAGTGGAATTGCAGCCAAAGCGCAGGACCCCAATAACCCAATCTCAGCACCAGAAGGCTGGCCCTCGCGGAGACGCGCAAAACTCAGAACATAAACGGCGCTGAAGATATGGCCCACTATGAATGCGGCAGGAGACTTTGTGCGTATGGATTCTAGGACGCCGCCGAGAAAGGAGAAGAGAGCGATAACCAGAGATGTGTTTATAGGCAGGGATTGAAGGGATTGTTGGATTGTTCCAGTGCGCGTATACGCGATTGCGGCGGTGGTGAGGAGAAGGGCGATAGTCAGAGCACCCGGGTTTAGTCGTACCTAGGGAGTCTTGTTAATTACCCAGTTGATGTGCTAGGAGCGAGGAGGGTCAATTTACCATTTTATTGTCTCTTGTGTTTCATCTTCTTTTTGATCTTGCGGTTTTGTTGGAGTGAAGAATCCAAGATTTGCATTGTTTGACGTGATGAGGTCAGCAGAACGACTGGTAACGTATTTTACAAGTCTCCCCGGGTTTGGTAATGAAAGGCATGGAGATAGCCGTCTCTTAGGTCAGCAGACCCACCCGCCATTCGGCGTGTTGGTCTGCCTCACCTCAATATAAAATTCCCTGAACATCTTTAGCAAGTTAAACTGGGAGCCACAATATCTATGCAAGGTTACTCAAACAAGACATAAAAACATATGGATGTTCATTCAGAAATGGGAGTTGCTTAGTGGGTTGCCATGTGCTGAAGCAATGCTGTGGCGAGATATCTACAAACAGTCACCCTTGGAACAAAATCCACTTGTGCGAGATGTGGAAGCAGGGCATGTCGAGACAGTGCAGATCTTGCTTCAAGCAGGAGCTCAGGTTGATTTTGAGAGCCATTCAGGATGTACACCTTTAATGATTGCTGCGAAGCTGGGTTATGCGGACGTAGTCTCAGTTTTAATAAGCGCAGGTGCTGCAATACACATATAGAGACATGGGTACACCGCTGAGAAAATACTAAAATTATTAGCTAGTAATTATATAGAATATTATTACTAATAACTACTTATATCTGACTGAATACAATATTAGAATCGGATAGTTAAATAGACCTGTTTTAAGATCTAAAAAAAAATGATTATCTAAGTATTTGTAGATGTGGAAGTAATAGTCAATATATAGCCTAGTATAAAACGCCACGATTTCGGTAAAAGATTGTTGGTTGACTGTTAGCTAGATTTAGTCCGCTGTACACTAGGAAGGAATCGGTCCCAATACATTTCTTCAACAGTTTGTATATCGGTGTAGAGCTGGATAAATATCGGTAATTATGAAGAAGTCGTGCAGGAAGGAAGATGAACCACCAATCCCAGCTAAACCGGCTCAATTAATTATCTACTAGAGTAAAGTACTTTGAAGAATAAGAAGGTAAAAATGGTTTATGATTGTTGTGAATCTACGGTAGGTCAGAGGAATTGACATAGAATAGAGTGAACTAAGCCTTCGAATTGGATGAGCAAACTTAGTATACAGTACAGGAATTCGTCTGTGGGAAGACATATAAAGAAGGACTTCGCCGATCCTTCGGATAGGTAGTCCATGGGGCCGATGCTAACTATATTCATAACAATGATAAATCATCCAAACGGTGATTGGTAGACGGTAAGAAGGTAGGAAGCCCAACGCAGAGAAACCAATGCCGCCTCTAGGTATCCATGTGTGTTTGGCATGATTGTGAGGACCCAATTCCGACTGCGTAGTGCTTTACCACTACGCCAGAACCAAAAAGGCGGAAATCGAAGACCGAAAGGTATAGCAAGGTCAGGTCCGTGACATGATCGGCTCACTTCTAATACGGACCCCGGAAGCGGTAGTTACAACAGCTACTAATTAGTACGGCGTAATATAAAAAATATTGCTATATCTATATACGTACACCTGCTAACACGCCTTCTTCCAGGGCCACCAACTCTATGATTCTGGAAATTATACTAATTGGCATCCAGAGTCTAGGTTGGCGTTTCTCGATCATCTAGACTATGCTGAAAGCTGTATTTCTGCCCCTATTTACTTCTTCTACCCCAAAACAGGTATGTCATACTGCTATATCTTGCGATCCCTATAGTGCGAAGAATCATAGCTAATTTTTACCTTTTCCTTTCTACCTATAGTAAACCGTACCTTCGAAGACATGGGTGCGTATTACCACACAAACCCATCACTTGTTGTCACGGGCGATCCGGATGCGGTTTCGACTAAGCGTTCGTTGAAGTATATCAATCATGAAGAAGAAGAGATTAAGAATAATGCTAGACGTGGATCAGTCGGGAAGGAGTTAGGCCCGCCGGCAGAGTAGGTGGAATGTTTGTCGAGAGAGTGATGATCAAATGATATCTATTCTAGCAATGGGGACCTCAGGTACATTAGCCTGCTATCTGCCAAAGGAGTTTCGAGGTTGAGTGTTGTTATGGGATATAAGGCTATATTTATCACAAGCTCAAGTCCCTCGACAAACTGTTTTCAGATATTAAAGACGAAGAGGCATAGAGTATGGTCAATAGGAGCCTGCATTGTGGCTGAACTGGCCAACATCAATTTAATATTCGTTATGTAGCTGCATCTGTGAGAATTAGTACATATCCTATGTTCTGCCACGCTTCTACAAAAACCTATTGCAATCCCATCCACACGGCATCATAACCAGGAAAATCCATATTCTAGTCGCCCATTGATCAATCATTTCTTCTGGATGGTCATATGCCTCACCAGATCCGTCCTCGAATCCTCCGGCTTGTCCTTCCCTTCCTTGGGCGGAATCTCTTTAATGTTGATATTCGACTTGCCCGCCATTCCGCTCAAAGTGCCCGTAAAAGTAACCCGAAGCTGCCCAAAAGCAGCGGTCTTATCCTTTGCAGCCACCTGGAAGAGCATAGTGTGATTGTCTCTATTTGGAGATATCGCCGATGTGACGACAAACCGGTTCGGGTCGGAGACGATACATTGGATGCGGTTCTCAGCCGGGTCACTCGAGCCTTCCTTGATCACTGGGCGGGCGAAGAGATCGGTCTCGACGTTGCCCACGGGGATGGTGATGTGGAACGCTTCGATGGCCAGACAGTTCTTTGTTTCATCGGTGATATTGAGCTGGAACTGCCAGCTGCCTTCCTTTGGAGCCTCGGATGGCATGTTGTAAGTGAGTTTGGTCGTGGGCCGGCTGGAGAGATCCTTGATGAAGGTGGGAGCCTCTTCCTTGATGTATTTTACAGCTGGGTCTTCGGGGGCAGAATGCTTCACGCCCATTCTGAAGATGACGGTTAGTGAATCTTTCCAACTGCCATGAAACTGAAGGGAAAGGGGAGGTTATACTCTATAAACATGATGATGATGCCAACCAGGGCCGCAACAGCCCCAATCAGAGGCAGCACCGTACTCTCGACGCCAAAAACCGCCAATCCGATTTCCAAAGTCTCCACCACGACCTGAGTCCCGACGGCGGCCATGTTGATGATATCCATGGCGATGATGCCGGCCTTTTCCGAGCCCCATTCCTTTTCTATCTGGAATCCCAACCCAACCACAGTTGCAAGGTTGCTCAGCATGACAACGCCTTTGAGAACCAGGCCACCGGCCTTGGTCGCCTTGCTCCACATGGTAAGTTTCTCCTCCGCCATCGCGTCGCCAGTGGTCCCTCCAATCTGTCCCTCGAGGGATGACTGCTCGGCCTCACTATTCACCTCTGCCAACTTCTCGGTATCAAATATCGGAACTTCAGCATCGTTGAAGGGAACGCTCGCCCGACCTCTTGGACCGCCCACACGATTATTCCACTGTCCAAGGAGCTGCTGGACTCGCACACTGTTCCAGGCATTCTCTCCAAGCTGTTTGATTATCGGTGCTACGTCGCCTATCAAGCGGCAGGTGGATTCAACAATCTGCAAGATGCCTTTGGCTCGGTCCACGTCGCTCAGATTGTTCCAGTCAGCCAAGTATTTGATTGCCGAGGCAAGTTGATATCCTTGTGCTCTGTATTCCTGTTAGCTCATCACGGCCGCCTTACTATACTAGATAGAAACTCACGCGATGGAACATAGCTTTACGAATCCCTTATAGGTATTTTTTAACTTATTCTGCGTTTCCTCCGACAGGTGTTTGTCTGCCTTCTCCTTGACTTTGTTTATCGCAGTGGCTAGCTTTGTCAGGTTCTTCTTTCCGATATAAATCCCTGCCTCTCGCACACACTCCGAGAGTAACCGGCCAAGCTCGCCCTGCATCCCGAATATAAAACTCGCCACCTCCCGTGCGGAGGTAGTATTATACTGCTTCTCCATCTCCATAATATCAAACCCGAGATCTTCCTGTAGCTCTTTCGTGATACTTTGATCTTTGGTCTTGATCCTGATGATGAGCTGCTCTACAAAGTCGACAGCAAAGTTCATGAACCCGTCCGCGTTCATCGGAGCGCCTTCATATGAGAGAATCATGATAGATTTGGAGAGAATGAGCTTCCACAGCTTTTCCGGGTATCCGCGGTTCTGCTTGTCCAGTGCGTTCAATATTTGACAACATTTGTTGACCGGATTTGTGCCGGTTCTGTTATTTTTTCATCAGCGGACTATTCTCCATGGATACTCTTCCAGGCAGGAATGGAAGACCTACAACTTGGAGAATGCCATTTGATTTAGATAATCGTCGTCGCTGACTGCCTGATAGAACAGATCCGCCCAGTCCTTGCTCGAATCATTGACGTAATCTTTCAGTCGTGGGACTTGATCCACAAAGGAGGCGCCACACGCAAGATTGTTGATGGCAGCAAACTCCCGTCTGCGAGAGATGCAGGTTTGGCCCTGCAATAGATCATCAGTATAGTGAATTACTCTATCCAAACAGACCAGCTGCAAACCTTGCCCGACCAGAAATATTCCAACTTCTCCTTCTGCTCATCAGTAAAATGCTCCTGATATTGGTCGCTGGTACTGAGATTGTACAGGAATAACGCGCGCGTGTAGACCTCAGCTAAAAATGTCTGGTTGGGTTTCATCAGCTCTGATTTGAGAGAATCCGGCAGGATCTTCTCGTTTGCACCCTTTCCGTCTCCAAAAACACTCTTCTCCTTCTCCCCACGCCAGTAGCCCGCAGCGGCCATGACATAGTTTTGGGTTACGTGGTGGACATCAAAGTCGCCGGGAATATCAAGCGTTTGCAGCTCGCCAATGGCGAGCGGTCTGTCGTTCGTTACTTCTCGCAGCACGGCAGCCTTTGGCAACGGTGCAGCGTGGATGTTGGCGGAGATTGAGTAGAGATTGCAATTGAGGCCATAGTTGAGATGGGCGATCGGTGACGATGCGATGGCTGCTGGGAACTTTTTATTCAGCTCGCGATGTTTATCTGAGTGGTCGGCATGTACAGCATGGATGGGGCCATCTTCTCCAGGCTCTTCCACGATCTCTGTGTAATGGCCCCAAGCCTCTCCAGTCACAAGTTTGATGTAAAGTACCAGCGACTTGAAAGGCTGTGGCTTTGGGGTAGGTTTGTTCCATTCGTTGATCATATCCGTGACCGTATCCTCAAGGCCATCCCCAATGCGAAGGGTGACTTTCAACTGTCCCGGCGAAAGATCGACACTCGATGTGTAAATTGCATCCTTGCCTGAACTGCCTGATAGCTCATCCATTACTGGAATAGAAGCTCTGGCTATAAAAGTTCCCTTTTTGGTCTGTTCCATAAATACCTTGATGCTCCAGAAGTCCAACAACTGCTCGTCTGGCTTGGGTCTGTAACCATCCGCCGTGTCGCTGTCCTTGAAGTTGTCTTTGGTTCCTTTGGGCGTGTATACCAGCTGGACTGGGGCACCAACCACATGCGTCGCCTTCGAGAGGACTTGGTTTTCCTCGGTCGCGACAGCCCCAAACGCCAGAAGACCATCTGAGGACAGATGAAGCAATCCATGCTCCCACAAGCCGGGCTTTTTCTCTCGACTCCACTGGACTTGGTGGTGGGTGACCTCGGCGTGAGGTACAAACTTGGAGTCAACCATCACCGCACCTTCGTTTAACCACACCTCAGGAAGGCCAGTTGATCCTGCAGTCCTATGCAGCGGCTGAAGCGCAAAGGCCATGATCAGAGAGCTCGCAGGCACTCGCGATCGTTCTGTATTCTTCTGTGCCTGATAACAAGCGCCCTGCGGGTCCCCGAATTGTGGAACCTTGTCGGGGGTGAAGGTAGTTTTGAATGTACTAAGTAGGGATCCAAATACTCCACCCAGAGCTTTTGGCAGGGCCTGGATCTGGACAGGGTATTAGCTAGATATTCTCTTTGCAGTAATGAATCGGGCTCACCGCGTCGACACTAGACCTCTGCTCCCGGACCGGCAAGCTTCTGAGTCGATCCTCGAACCGCTTCAACGTGATCTCCGGGTAGTTAGCTGCCACAAGATATCCATTGGCGTGATATCGAGCTCCACCATGGCTGCCCTGGGCGAAATGCAGTCCGTAAACAAAATCGCACGGTGCTCGCTCGACAGTAAACGACTCAATGGGGACCTTGGCGTATCCGCTTTTCCCATTTTTGTCGTCCAATTGGTACAACACATCGCCTACGCGCAGTTGCGACACCATTACTTGTGGGTTCTCCTCACGAGCCACGGCCGGACTGATGGCTTTCGGGCCAGCAGTGGTGAAGAAAATATGCCCCCCGGTGACAAAGGGCTTCTGGCCATTGAAGCCAAAGACGTACTCCTGGAAGTTCCCTTTGCCGGTGGTCGGAAACATTGGCTTTTCATCTGACAGAACGCCTGCCGGATGCATTAGTCTATATAAAAGTATGTACGGTTTGCCATCATAGAACATACCATATTCACCAGGTGCCTTGGTCAGCACCTTTGTTCCACTGCCGAGCAGCTCAATGCTCACATCGCCATCGACTGTTCGCACCTGCGTTCCTGCAACAAAGCAAGACATATACCCAGGTTTCGCGCCCTCATAGTTATCTGGGTGGACCCCGGTAAACAAATCCGAGTGCTGTCCTCTCTTCCCTTCAATCCACTGCTGCAGTCGCTTGCCGTACGTTCTACTTCCGATCATGGGAATAGGCGGGTTTCTACCGGTTCCGACGGGCGTTGAGTAATCGGGCTCTTTGTCCACAACGCTGATCATCTCGTTCACCTGGTTCACCCAGTCCTGGCTACTCCGCCACTGGACAGACATTCTCTGTCCGAGGAGCGGGAAAGAAGGTCCCTGCAGAGCCTGTTCATTCGACCACTGCACCGGCAAGCACGTGTTGATGAGCTCTTCGGTCTTGCCAGCTTCGGCAAGATCTCTGTTTTGCTCGACATGCGGCCGCCAGTGGTCTTGTGCGGAGGACTTGCTTGCCTGGGCATGTTCATCAGTGGAGGCCAGCGTAGAGCGTACTCGCTCATAGATGTACGCGATGGCTTCAGGGTAGGCTGTGGAGGTGGAGAGATACGTCTTGATGAGGGTACGATTGATGAAATCTTCATCGAGAACGTAGTTCGCAAAGGCGGTGCAGAAATCAACGTTCTTTTCTAATTCAAGCAGGTCCGGTCTGTCTCTGCCTGCTTCCTTGACGGCGTTCTCCAGGTAGTCGCGGTAGATGGAATGGGCAATAGAAGAGGCAGTCACGTTCATTTTCTCGTCAAGTCCGCTCTGTTCTCCGTTAGCCAGAAGTCAGAGTGGTGGGAGGGAGCAAGGCTGGGTATATCATACCGCATTCACCGTCCGATTAAACCCATAGCCAGACGATCGCGACAGACCCAGGACGATTGTCTGCACCTTGAACCGCTGCAGAGCCTGTGAATCACCACCAGGAGCCTCATCGTAGATGGTCTGCGGGGCGTCATTAAACATGTCCCACCCGCTCAATGAAAGATGGGACTTGAGGGCATCCTGGTATGCAGAGGTACTGATCTGCTCCAGGGAGGTCAGGGCAGTCAGCACTTCCTCAACCTTTTGTCTGCTCATTGTCATTTACGAGAGGTGGAATCAATGTAGATGAACAACTGGTCTTCTCTTGACGCTTTGGCAAAGGATATTCTCGTGGCTGAGAGGAGAATCTATCCTAGATGACTGAAATAGTCTGGGGGGTAAGGGGTCTGTCTGTTTTGTTCGCTCGCTTGCAACCCTACCCCTCATCTAGTTGACTTGCCTGCAGGCCGCTCAGCTAACTCCATACATGGTGATATTATAGTTAGATAGTCGCCTACTAATTCAATTGGTGAATTGACTGGCTGCCAAGATCTCCTGCATATTGGCCACGTACCTGGCAGAGTTTTCATTCTGATTCCATTGAGCACCTACGATAGCGGTGGCTATGATAAGTGACTATCATTGCCCCCTCGACAGGCTGTCTACAGTAAATAATGTAACTCACAGCAAGCTGGCCACCCTCCAAAAGGATTACATTACGACCACAATGAAAGTATAGGGCACACAAATTTACACTTCTTACCGGGGCGGGCCGGGGTCTTACCGCCTGTGGTCTGTGGGTAGCGGGTGTGGCTGAAGCCAAAAGAGCTGAACAGAGTGAATGTTGGATTCCTTGCCCAAGGTGAATGACCATAGGCTACTAACCAACTGAACATGGTGTCATAACAGCGGGGGAGCTAAACATGGGTTTTCGTGCCCATCGAATGATCATAGACTACTAACATTGATCAGCTGAACGTGATGTCATAACAGTGGGGAAGCTGAACGTAGATTTTCGTGCCCATCGAATAATCATACACTACTAACATTCACCAGCTGAACATGATATGATAACAGTGGGGGAGCTGAAAATGCCCTTCCGCTCTCGCAATGGTATTTTCTAGGATAGATGGAGACTATTTATAGCCTTCCTTGACAGCCGCGTTACGCTAAGCTTAGAGCCTGAACTTCCAGTAGCCAAACATCCCTAAGCGCCTTATATAGTATCACACTGGTTAGGTGACTCCTACCTGCACCACCTGCACCTAACAGAAGTGTTCTCTCAGAAACCTGGAAATCACGTGCTGCCTTTCGTACAGACGTTATTTAACCATTTTGTATAGCAAATATTGCTAAAGAGATTTGCCCCTCTTGCTCCACCAAGACTGTACTTTACTGAGTAGTCTACTGATCCCATTCTGTCTCACCTGGCCATTTATCTCTTGCCACTAATTCCCAGATATTAAACACCATTACTCCCTCTAGTCAATCAATATAGGATGGCTAGAATCCCGGCGAAACACCGAGCCGAACACAAATTCGTTACATATTAGTGCTTATTGTCAGGCAGGTCGAGTCGGCATGTCGATAAGTGGACTCTCTCAGTATGTAGGAGGACACTATTATCGTGTGGCTTGGACGTTTAGACTTGCCCCACAGCGATATGAGGCATATGATTGCACCTTGGCTTTCGCCCCCAAATTGTGAGGTTGCGACGTTGATTCCAACGCAGACCAACCTTCTTCCATAAACCTACCCGTGCTACGGCGACGATCTCGTGTGTCAAAAGCTTGTACACATTTAAGCCTGTGTTGCTGCAGCCATGAAACCAACTATTGTCTTCGTGCCGGGTGCATGGCTTGTTCCCGAGTTCTACAAACCCTTCTTGGAAGCGGTTCAGACAGCGGGGTTTCCGACAGTTACAGCTGAGCTACCGTCTCTGGATCCAGTTGATCCTACCGCTGCTGATTGCGCGACGGATGCCGCGAGCATCCGACGTCTCGTGTGCTCCTTGGTGGAAGACAATGGTCTCGACGTGGTGCTCGTGATGCATTCATACGCAAGTATGCCGGGAGGTGCGGCTGCCATAGGGCTCTCAAAGTCAGAGAGAGCTAAAGAAGAGAAGAAAGGAGGGGTGTTGGGATTAGTGTGCATGGGTGCATTCTTGGTCCCCGAAGGAGTCAGCTGTGCTGGGACGCAAGGTGGCAACCTACCGCCGTGGATTTTATTGGATCAGGTTCGTATCGAATTCGACGATAATGATTTCGAGGAGACTTACCGGAGAGATGTAGCCGGCTACCGGCCTCAATGTGCCCGATCAGCCAGAGAAGACCTTCGCTGCAGATGTCAGTGAGGAACAGGCGCTAGCGATAAGCAGTGTGATCAAGCCGCATGCCAGCCTCGCCTTTTTCTCCGCCCAGCCTTCCCCTGCATGGATTGACCCCGCATTTACCGGGAGGTTGGCATATGTTGTGACCACCGAGGATCTGGCTGTTCCTAAGGTCGCTCAGTACGGCATGATGTCGGGAACTGGTCAGCAGTGGCATGTGCGGGAAATCGAGAGCAGCCATTGCGCGCCGTTCATCACTAAAGTGGCAGAAAGTGTGGAGGTATTGCAGGACTTCATTCAGGCATTTGAGATACTATGAGCTAAGCCTGCCAGCCTCCGGCATGATTTGTCAATGCACGGATGTAACCCATGGTATGTCAATTTGACCTTGCGTACGGAGTACAACCGGACTACATAGCTTCTATTTTTGTTCATTCACATGTTTAAAGTACCGTGCAATCTAGGTAGCTGTTGTAGCCCCAGAGTTACTTAGTTCGTATAACATACTCTTATTGCCATGCTCCAGCTGCGGTGTGATGAGCTGGGCTTGGGCCAACGAAATTAAATCCCTAAATCTGCTGCCGTTTATTCGTCCCTCAAATATGGCACGGCTGAACGCCAGTGTGGTCATCGCTTGCTTTTGAAACATCCGCAAGACATCACCAAGACATCACCAATTGTGACAGCGCATTAGCCCATCTGCAACAAGATGTATGTGATACCCTGGCTGGTTACGCAGGAGATAATCTCTGGTCCAGTAACAGAACGGGTATCACGGTGCACGAAGTAAGATCAAGAAAGACACTAAAAGTGAGACGTAGGAGTGGAGGGATAATAAATAAACAGATTGATAATAAAAACATTTCCTGACTGGGCAATGAAGGAGGGGAGGGTAGCTGAAACAAAGTAGTATAAATACTACCCTTCTCCCTCCTGAGTACAATATAGATCAAAGGCAAGGATCCTCAATTCTCGCGTTTTCTATATTCCTCGAACATAACCCAAGATGCTTTTCTCAGCTCGTTTTCATATCCTCCTAGTCTTTCTGGTATCCACTGTGCCGTTTGTCTATGGGCAAGACCCTGATGATTGCTACATCCCTCCCGCCATTATTACCAAATTTTTCTGGCACAATAGCACTCACAATTGCGGGTGTGATGATGGTGGCTGTCTCCCAACTGGTCTTCATGGCGGTCCAGGCTGTGGCCCACCAGATACTGTGGAAGCAACATTCTCCCAGCAATCTCCAACCTACAATGACACGTTGACCTGTGGCGCATCCGACCCTGGGAGTGTTCCTGCTCGACCGATTCCCGGTGGACCCTTCAACTGTCGATCACTTGGGCGGCACTTCTTCTTGGCAGTTAATGGCACCGAAGGAACACTTACCTATGTGGAGCCTAATTTTATTTGGTGAGTCCGGGCGGAAAGCATGCTTTGTGTACCTTGTGGTGGTGTACGTCTGCTACATTCTTAGAATGATAACTGATGGCATTCAAATAATCAGCCCGAAAGGCAGAGCACAGGTTACTTACGTCGGCTCATTTGAGATGGACTGCGTATATGACAGATTTCGAAATTCGACTTGTGTGCAGAGCGAACCTACTTTTCAACTTGAACCGGACGAGGTCGTGGGTATCCATTGACTTCTGTACTATTGTACATATATGATACATGAACTACGGTGGTGGCCAAGCGCTATGACATAATGAAGAATTAATTTGAGAAATCCTATTTATCATTATGTGTATACCATAACGAGATCTAGTATTCATCTTTCCGGTTCGGTTCGGTGTTTGAAGGTGATCGATTGCTCATGTGAATTTGAACCCAACCAGAAGAATTTCATGACAACATCATGATGCTACTAGTGTTTTAAGAAATATCGAACAGCATAGAATTTATCTTAACCTTCGATGGTGTGGGCAATACCTGTCACACCACTTTACCCGGTGGGTGGGAACTGAGAGGGTGGTTACCGACAGTACTTTTCCTGAGTTATCACTCCATCAAATAATGATAAATCACAGCCCTACAAGGTCGCAACGTACAGCATGAGCTACAAAACAAATGAGAAGGTGTTGGGATGCCATTTGCTCGCTGCTGCGAATTATATTGAGAATCCGTGATGGTTACCAAGGGTCAAATTGTGCGTAACCACAGAACCTCTGGACTGAAGTCTCCTGACCTTTAAACAAGGTACCTAATGGCTGAGGAAAGTCTAGCCTTGGTACTTACTTATTGATTTACGCCGACATCCACTGGGAGCTCCTCTTCCAAAAATACTCGAGCCTACTATGTCACAGCATGTAGAATCTCTGGGTCCTGGTTGTCATATGACAGCTCTCAGGTGGTATATAGTTTCAGGGCCGCGTCGGCGTCGTATATTCCCTGTGCCTGCTCAGTTTTTAATGACAATGGGACTCTGAAGCCGATGGTCCACGAAAGAAATCCACTCAAAATGCCCCACAAAGAGAGTTCTAATCGACGAGACCCTGGCAATGTTCAGGCCTGGCTGATTGGCGGCGGCATCGCGTCGCTAGCAGCCGCCGTTCACTTGATCAACGATGCCAAGGTCCCAGGAAAAAATGTCCACCTACTTGACGAGCATAGACGTGCTGGCGGCGCGATGCAGAGCTCCGGTGATGCAGAAAATGGCTACGTGCTCCGTACTGCCTGTCTGCCATATTTCCATGATATCTGTGTCCAAGATCTTCTATCCTACGTGCCCAGTCCCGGGAACAATGGTCGATCCATCATGGATGTGGTGCGAGACTCTGAGAGCGGGGAGGGGGTGAAGAAGCCGATTGCGTCAACTCGGCTTGTCGAACAACGTTCCGAGGGCCTTGAGAGCGTTGACGACAAACAGTTCCATTTGGGTATTAAACACCGATGGGATCTCATCAAGCTCATGGTGGAGGGTGAGAAAGCGGTCGCCGGCAAGGCTATCAAAGACCTTTTCGATGAGTCGTTCTTTAACTCCAAGTTCTGGACGCTGTGGTCTACAACGTGAGTGGGCATTACCCTCCTCATTTGACCGGCTTGTTTGGATTAACTCTTCATAGCTTCGCACTGCGACCCGAACACGGAGCGGTCGAGTTCCAGAGACACCTGCGCAAATACCTTGAAAAGATCAAAGACATCAATAATGTCAGTGCATTGGACCGCACCCAGTACACTCTCTATGACTCCGTTATCCTCCCTATAATTGCGTATCTGGAGAAGGAGGGCGTCGACTTCCGGTTCAACGCGAAAGTAACTGAGCTCGTCATGTACCCGGAGGGCGACCCTACGACAGTCTCTGAGATCAAACTCGTTCATGATGATAACAACCCCTCGCTTGTGACTATTGACCCCATGGACATTGTTATCGTTACTCTTGGCTCGGTCAGTTCGGGATCGGTGGTCGGATCCAACCATGCACCACCCACCTCGGAGGCATCTGTAGAAGATACAATCATGGAAGACTGGTCCTTATGGAACAAGGTTTCTACGTTGGCTACGAGGAAATTCGGTGATCCCGTTCCCTTCCGTTCGCATATCAAAGAGTCCACGGTCGAAACATTCACTATCACCTTGAAGGATCCTTTATTCCTCGACACCTACGAAAAATGGACGCACAACCAGGCCGGCTCAGCTGCCTTAGTATCGTTTGTTCATAGCAACTGGAACTTGAGTCTCAGCGTACCATGCCAGCCCCTCTTCGCCAACCAGCCGGCCAGCGTTCACGTTGTCTGGGGATACGGCATGGAGCTCGAGAAACCGGGCAATATCGTGAAGAAACCAATGAAGGAATGCAGCGGGGAGGAGATACTGATAGAACTGCTTGGCCATCTGGGTCTCGATCAGGAACGCGTGCTCCCCTACGCTAACACGATCCCGTGCATATTCCCAATGGCCACGGCGTCGTTGCTGAAACGGGCTCACTTTGACCGTCCCGAGGTAATCCCCCATAATACGACGAATATGGCGTTCGTCGGTCAGTTTGTGGAGATCCCGCACGATACGACGTTCAGTATGGAATATAGCGTGCGTAGCGCTCAGATGGCGGTATATAATTTGATGGGGCTTTCGAAGCGTCCTCCGCCTGTTAAGACCAACGTGTTGCTGGAGGTGTTTGGATTGCTGGCTTAATGGTGGGTCTTTCTCGGGCACTTTCTCACTACTGTTTCCAATGTCTTCTAGTTTCATCGCGTGGGAAATACTTTTTGGTGTACGGACAGTCTTACGTGCGTCTTTCTTTCTCCCTTCTCCTTTTCTTCTCTTTTGTTTTCTTTGATTCAGGTGTGTTCTCATGTAAGCGTCAGAATGGAACATATTTTAAGTTGTATGAGGGCAGATTCCGACGGGCCGATTAGAAAACCACGGCAGTCAGATGACCTTTAATTACCCCGTAAGAAATAAAGTAGGCTCCACTTTTCCCCTAAGCACTAAATATATAACAACCCCAAGTGCTATCCAGGACATTGCCTGACCCCATCTCTACCATGCTTTAGTTTATAATAATGTATGATTGGCCGAGCTGTCCATACCATGCCTCTCCCTGAGAGTACTTTACATCAGCTCACCCGCAATCAATCACTACAATTCACCCTTCGTCTCTAAGAGGTTATACAAGATTCCAACTCTTCTTTCTCTAAGCCCTCCCTACAGAACCCCAACATGCTATCTACATTCTGGCCCCACACAGAATATGCCGAAGACCAACCCTTTCCTAAATTAATCCTCACCGGCCATGTCCTCGACCGCAGCTTCCAAGCCGGCGCATTCCTAGGAAGCACTACCGGCCTCCTCCGAGTAGGGCTATTAGCGTATCAACCAACCTCTAATAACAAGGTCTACACCAGATTTATTGTACCACCAGGATCCACCCCAGCTACTCTTCTTATGCGATCGACAGGCACGGGTGCCGTCATCGGTCTTGGCGCAATGGCGGCTATGCTTCCTTATTATCTGGCGAAATGGGACCCGATCGAATGGCAAGATCGCAGTTGGAGACTGCTGGAGAACCCGGGGCAGGTGGAGGTGGATACTTGGGGGTTTACGGGTGCGGTGCTGGGATTGACAGGGTTGGTGGTTATGGCGCGGCGAAATGGAAGGATGTTTCAGCTGACGGGCCATGAGGAGGTTTCCTCGTTGGTCTTGCTGAGGGCCCTTGGGTGGAGGAATGCGTTTGCGAGTGCCGGGATGGGGAGTTTGTCGGGGGTTTTGGGGTATTTAGGTTGGAGGTATGGTGTTATGGGTGGGATGCGATAATATCTATTGTGTTTTCACTTTATTCCGTTTTTGGCCTGTTGGGGTTATAATATGTAAATGTACTTCTGCCGTGTATTCAGTCTACAATGCGAGATTGAGATGTCTTGATGCCCGAGGCTTTCAGTCGCTATATCAAGTGACGTCATTGTCCTCTTGAGACGGGAAAGTAATCTAGCCCAGTTAAGACTAGCGTCATAGATCTTCCCGAGCCAATGGGAGTTTTCCATCTTTGCTTCTACAACTGCTCTAGTACTGAGGTACAGGATTGAATTCGACAACCATCCATATGCTGTGTGTTCATCAATTCGGTCATCACTCGATCTAGTTTGAAGACTCTCCCCGCTACGCTTTCACCGATCTACTATCTGCTAATATCAGCTCAAGGATGGGCCCCACAATGGCCTCGTCATACCCCAGCGCCATCAAGCGTCCGATCGTCACATTGAGAGGCCGGTCCTGATACCCTTGCACAGCATCCCACAGCTTGTTCTTCATATGGAACTCAATCTGATAGTCCCTTATCACTTCCTCGATACGAGGAATGTGATCTATCACACTGAGTTGGGGGTTGGGCCCCAGTTCGATGGTGATAGAGTATTGTTCATTTGATACGGACGGACACTTGACATTTAAATTTTGTCCTTTCGTGTAGGCTTCGAGATCCACAATGGCATCATCTGTTCGGTCAAGGCCATTGATCAATACTCTGAAGCTTTTTGGTACAGAGGTAACGCCAAGGAAGCAGAATCTCCACACTCTACCGGTGACCTCCGCCGTAAGCTTTCCTTCTGCCTGTGCATACCGGATGGTGGAGACCCGTTGCTTTCCATCCGTGACATTTTCATTCTTCTGTTGTCTATCATCTCGGCTATCTTCAAGAACGTCAGCATACCCATCTTGACCGATCACGATAAAAACTTCGAAGGTATCCGGATTGAGGCAGCCGTTCTGGGGAGAAGCGTCTAGAGGTATAATTGATCCCTGGCGGGCCAGAACGGGGTACTCGAACAAGGTCCGATAAAGCATCAACTCGCGATTCCCGTCATAAACTGTACCAGTAAAGATATCAACGAATCGTCCGACGGGCGGCAGCCAAGCTTTCACCGATGCTAACCCAGTCCCCTTACCCCGTGGCTGCACAATTGGAGCGATAACCAGCTCAGATCCGAAGATATATTGATTTGGAACGGAGTAGGCCTCTTCACGTCCGGGGTACTCCCAGTACATTGGCTGTACAAGTAGCTCATCCTCCGTTGCGCAGATTATGTTCCGTGTGTAGAGGAATGGCACCAGTTTGTGCCGAAACCTCAAATATTCTGTCATAACTGAGTAACATTCCGCACTATACAGCCATGGCTCCTTAGACATCCACCGTGACGATGTTGAGTGCAGCCGCATGATTGGTGAAAAAACCCCAAGCTGCACCCATCGAGTGACAAGCTCGTCATCACGGCCGCCATGTATGTGGCCACCAATGTCGTGGCTCCACCACCCGTACCCAATGTTTGATGCAGTTGCTGTAAATTCTGGTTGGAACTCGAGTGAGGCCCAGGTCACCACCGTATCGCCGGAGAAACCAAGGGGATAACGGTGACTTCCGGGGCCAGCATATCGGGAGAGAATGAGCGGGATCTTGCCATCTCGTCCATGATCGAGATAGGCGAAATGGTTGAGCATCCACAGGGGGTCAATTCCAGGGATTTTGGAGTACGGCCCCTGCTGCCAATCAATCCACCAAAAGTCGCATGCTACGGCTTCAAGGTTCCGGTGCAGAATATTGAGGTAAGCATCCATAAACTTCGGGTCGGTTGAATCAAATAGGATCGGAGTTTTATGCCTTGTATCACGACCCAGGAACTCTGCCATTTCTTGATACGAATCTTCGTGAGAGTGAATTCCATCGTGGGGATGGTCATTCAATGTTACCTTCAGGTTGCGCTCGTGAATTTCACGAGCGAACAATGCCGGGTCCGGAAATAGCTTCTTATTCCACGTATACCCCGTCCAGCCAGCATGTGGGACTCGCTCATCGGACACTAAATGCCAATCCATGTCGAGGACGGCTACAGACAATGGAATGTCCTCCTTATAGAACTTATCCATGAGCTCGAGATACTCCTCCTGTCGATACGGATAGTACCGGCTCCACCAGTTGCCTAAAGCGTATCGAGGTACGACTGGCTGTTTGCCAGATACAGCATAAAATGCTTTGATCGCTGCCTTATAGTCGCGACCGTAGGCGAAGAGATATCCATCTACTCGGTCTCCGGCTGGCCGGTTTGCGACAAAGCCCTGTCCATCAAAGAGCATGGTTTCAGAATCATCGATCACTGCGAAGCCAGCTTTCGACAGGACTCCGTCTCCCATGTCACATCGTCCATCGCATAGGTCCAATGTCCTTGCTGTTCCTCCTAAGTTGAGCGTGGATGGGGTTCCAAATCGCCATTCGGTTCCATACTTGGTCATTTTCGCGCTCAGATGAGCGACCATCCCGTTGGAACTGAATCTCTTCTTGTCATAACTTAAGTGAAAGTGCTCCGTGATAATCTCTAACCCGTCCTTGTCAATGATCCTAAAATCTGGGACTGGGAGATCACGGTTAATAGCAAAAGTAGAAGCTCGATCTTCAAACCGGCCATCTTCGGCCCATTCAAAACGCAGCAGGCGATCGGTAAGGACGGTAAAGCGATATTTGGGGCCAGAGATAATCGCACCCGGTTTAGCTTTGGGCTTTGTGGGGAAGATGTATTTTTCCATTTCGGACTACTTGCGGTGTCTATGAGAAATACCTGCTCTCTTGGTGTGGGAGTTTTCAGATTCTCCATGGCTTTAGCTTGGTTTATATGCGCCATACCACGTGAGACTCCCCGCATTTCGTCCAAGCTGTTCGACGTGTCACTCAGAATTGGCCCTCCAACGATATCCTCCCATGATCTCGATCACGATTCTGTTTTAGTTTGTTTAAAAAGGTTACGGAATGCGGCATAGATACACAATGGTCTCTGGTCGCCAGGCCTTTCATTTCCTACATTCTGAATGTCTGTTTCGCCTTTGGAAGTAGACATGAGCTGAACACAGAATAGTCGGCAAAATGATGCTTAAGACAATTATATACTACTGCGTATGCTTTTGAGGTCTGTTCCGTTGCCCTGTGGGTCTGCTCTACCTCATCACTTGTATTATTTTGTGGTGGGCAATGAACCAGTCTATCGTCTCGGGTGTTCTAGGAAGTCTTGCGGACTGTGAGATAACTAGGTTTTTCTAACCACTTCGTTATTCAGTGGCCTAATCTAAGCCTCTGACGATAACTTGTATTTCAGAACCCAAGGGTCAAACGCACAGCCGACTTGATATCTTGATATCTTGTTTGCACGAGTGATTTTGCTCAGAAATACCGCTCCACTATGCTACATGGAAACAAAGTGGAATGAACTCATCGGAACTGAGGGTGAAAGAAAGCCACAGTACCGTTCATTCTCTAGTTTCATCACAATGTTTCTATGGATATATTTTGATATTTCATCCAGCCGAACCTGTCACCTTAGACGTACAATAAATCAACGAACGACATGAACTAGCCTGGCAAAGAGACACATGGCAAAGGGGCATTTACAGGATTCAATGAAGCTCAGAAGACGTATAATGAGCGCTTTGGGTGTTGCGAAACAGACCATGTGTTGTCTCTTTCAACGTACATGCCGCTCTATCTGAAAGGATTCAAATACCCAAACATACCTCATTCACCTTATCCCCAGAAATATCCGCCTGTCAAAGATTGCCATTCCCTGGTCTTTTTTCTAGTCATAACCAGCCATTGGTTCCTGGGATCACTAATCTACCGTATTCCAGAAACCATGCCCCATGTATTCTCTGGCTGGCCTTTTGTTTATCAACTATCTTCCCAATTAATCTGCAAGCGATGCGTACGGAGCTGCGAAAATTGACGTTTACCTCCTTTCTTCCCGTTGAGGTACATTCTTCACAATGCCAGAAAAGCTCCCAGACTATGATTTGGCATTATAAGCAAAGAATTCCAATAGTTTACAAGACCAAAGAGAAGGTTGCAGCAAGACTCAAATGATTGCATTTTTCAATGAGTGTTCTCGCTAAAAGAAAGACATCCTATGATATAATTCAAGGGCCAGAACGCTCCTACCGGCTTCAGTATCAAAACGCACAACCAACGTCTAGTCTCCAGAGAAAATCTTTACAGGCGCAGGTAAACGGGTGACGTACTTGACTATATAATATCTCGTGAATCTCTGTCATCTTATACAGATTTGCATTACTTGGATTCAGAACTTTCTCTTTTCATTATTCCCCGGGTAGCCCATCATTACCTTTTTTTAAACGGACCCGTCCGACATGGATCCAAATTTCGTTAGATACGTTATAGAAAACCAAGCACCAATGCCGAGGAGCATACCTATACAATCAAAGACATTCTAGAGGACAATGGTGAGTTGAGAGATGTGATAGCAGCAATTATAAAGAATAGCTTCGAGCAGAGGCTTAGAGAAGTGGTCACGGTCCAGGTCGTGTCTCGTGGTGAAGATGAAGTATACCGTATTCATAGATATATTGATGGATCTTCAATCTGGGAGCAGTGATAGAGAAGAAGGGCTTGCCTGCTAAAATCATAGTCCAGGATGTATCATCAGATGTGTTCGGCCAAACCACTGGGCAATTTCCACGTATCGCTACTACTCGTCTATAATTACAGCCGCTTATATCCGGATAAGTGGAAAGTAGAAGCTAATAAAGGTACTTACCGACAGAAAAACAAAGGAAGGAGCCATGCCCTATAGTTCGAAGATATTTCCCGTGATGGGTAGTGGTACACGTCGGCTCATGACAATGCAAGTGTTCATATCTAAGAACAGTTGCCGATCCTATGCGGGGATAAGGCGCCCTGATAACCTAGAAGTAGGATATCCTAAGGGGCTTGCCACTTCACAGAGACAGCGTCTCGCCTAGTACAATGATATAAAGTGTAGAAATTTAGACATCTGTAATGTTAGGTTTCCAACCTTTTCGAGCAGCCCACACCAAACCCTAACTGCGGCCTCTTCATTCAATACGCTTCGGCTTCCCTTGTTGCAGTGCCGCTTTCATTGTTTCTTTCTTCACCCGCCCCTTCTCTGACAAGAAATGTTCTCGAGATGAACACTGAAAGCAAGTCCCCATCAATACCAGCGACTCCGATGGGAGAAGACACTCCATCTTCCGACGAAAGTACATCCCCTCCATGGTACACCTCAGAACCGAAAGGATCTATGGTCAATTTTGGTAGTCCTACAGAGCTTCCGCAGATATACGATGAGTACAACAACCTTTGCTATAGAGAACCAGGTCAGTTTGTCCCACTAGGTATGCTTGACTTTATAATCTATAGTCTTCCTCTTAGTTTTATTTATATTTATTTCATCTCCGCCTTCCTCCCACCACCTCAGTACCTCGGGTCGGTGATACAGCAACGTACTGCCTTGAAGCGGGCTGCATAACTAACTGTGGAACAGAGTCAACTTTTCTTTGGCCTCATCTCATTAGCACTCCGACAACCTGGAAGACTTGTTCTTACCAGTGGGAGCTACCTTTGTTCGCGATAGACGATATAAGGGCTACACATACCTTAACTCTCACTGAATTTAGAGTTGAGGTATTAACCTGTGGACAATACGTTTACCAGGTATATGGACTTTTCGGATTAAATATCTTAGAAAAGGTCATCATAGCGCTAGAACACCCCAGGGTGTTAAACGGTTAGAATTCCCTGATATTGTCTAAAAGTTGTACTACATATATATTCTAACAGCCCTATTCAGACTATGGGATAATCCAGATGGGCGCAAGACCAGGCTGGATTGACGTGTTATTCCTACAAGACATCCCATGGGTTCATACCATGCTGATGTGGTTTTGCTCGGCCTTCCGCGCGCCAATTTTAGGGATGGTATCCCTCTCATATGGTACACCAGAAGACACCGATGTTTTTGAACTACAGCCTTTAGAACCGCTACCTGTCATGTCCAGCATTCATCATTGCTGTTCTGCATTATTTGGTTCCGCGGCCATTGCTGCGAGACCGGGAACTGACACTACGAGAGAGCTTCTGTTGGATATAGATAGAAGTATTGTCGGGGAATATGTCAGAAGGGAATACGTCAGGGTGTTGGGCACAAACCTTGCCCATGATGGAAGATTCCTGTGTTTTCTTGAGAGAGCACCTCACCTGAAGCATACTTTTCAGCGGGAGGTAGATATGCCAGAGTGGGTACTGAGCACAAGGGTGCTCTTACAATTCTGTCCGTTATGTTTCATCGAACAAAGCGTGGAAGGTAATGGGGATATATGTAGCCATATGTGAGAATCCGAACTGTCCATATAATGATGGGAGGGCAGAGATGGCAATCGTATTTTTTTTTTTTTTTTTTTTAGACTAAACGATGGGGGAAATGATTCACATACAGTTGAGGAAGCCAAGCAATGATGTTCATTTGTCTTAATCGAAAAGATGACGAAAACAAAAAAGAAACCAATCAAGTTCTTAGCGCCATTTGGCGCTGCTGGGAATCGAACCCAGGTCTGTTCGGGAATGTCCCATAGGACCACAACGAACCGTACTGACCACTATACTACAGCAC